>NC_052957.1:32528609-32681199 GCF_013358895.1 Oreochromis aureus
AGGAAGGCCAGACAAGACACAGCAGCAGCCATCACAGAGAGAGAGGAAGAGAAGGAGGTGGAGAGGGAGACGGGGGTTAGTGTGACAGGTGGGGAAACAAGGGTTACAGAGACCATCATGCACATAGAGGAGAATACAAGGACAGGTATAGGCTACAGGTTACACACAGAGAGAGACACACATTGATCTTCAGGTCAGAGACACATTCAGACGGCCTCACAGGATCTAAGAGAGAAAGTGCAACAAGGCAAACGGCGCAACACAACACAGCTTGAATTAAATGGACGTTTCACACTGTAGGATGATTAGGATTTTTACAGGGACGCAGATAAATAAAGCTGTCATCAAATTAATCCATTATTATGGTTCTGTAATGTTTACATGGACGTTTTAATGAGAGGAATGGAAACGTACATTTATTTAGAGGTAAAGTTCGTTTACATTTATAGGCTCTGCTAATAATCCAGCAGATTACTTTGATTGTTCATCTATAGAAATATTCTGCATTTGCATTAAATATAATGGAATGAAGTAAGCACCACAAAAACTGAACAAAACTCAACAGTCATTTCTTTTTGAAACATTGTGATTACTTGGTAGTTTCATGTAGGAACTGGGATTTCTTTTGGCACACCACCCTGAGCTAAAGTCACCACGGCACCATGAAAACACCAAAGTCATCCAGTAAAGATGGCGTCCACCATGAAACTGCTCACAGCTACTTTTTTTGGAGTAACCTAGTTATTATTTCTGAAGGAGACATTACTGGTAAATTCTTGGATGTATTTCCGAGAAGGCATTTTCTCTAAAACTGGTGGACTCGTGCTAAAGTCGTGCACATTTCTTCCCGACCTGAAACATTTACTCAGTTTAGCTTCTTAAAAATGATCATTTTCAGTTTCTCATCCGAACTGCTCATTTTAATGTTATTTCTTTAGACAAAACAAGCCTGCAAAGTCATAATTAAAAAAAATGTGGAAATTAACAAAAAAGTCTTTAAAGAATATTTGAAACGGTCTGTTTCCATAGTACTGAAGTATAACTCGTACCGAGTCCAGGCTGCCCATACACGTGTACGCTTTCTTTCACAATTTGATTATGTATCCACATGATTATCAGAGTTAGAACTACAAATGCATAGCTAACAGGAAATCACTCTTGAGATCCACGGTATGAAGGATTTTAAAATCCAAGATTTAGCTCTGGGTGCCGCAAACACAGCACTCCTGACCAAACCCAGCACTGCAGCTGCACAACACACAAACACATGTAAATTACTTCTTTGTTGTTTGCTTCAGCAGCTCAGCAGAGCCATGTGAGGAGCCCAGTTTCATCCACACACAAGCGCCAGCGCCTTGTTAAATCATCAAGTTATCTGGAAGAACTCGGGTCTTTTCCCAACTTTTGTTTAATGCAAAGTTTTTGGGAAAAAAAAGTTTAACAGATGATATAAGAAGAAAATTATTTTACAGCCCAAAGCAACACGGAAACGTCCTGATGTAAACAAGACAACTGCTGAAAGAGGAGAATTCACAGGGATGCACTGTGTCCGGAGGGAAAATGAGTAATGAGACTGAGGCCTTGTCTTTTCAGGAGCATTGTGACCTGAATTTGGCCGGAGCTGAACATGTGCCTGTGCAGAACAACAGCTGGACTCAACCCTCCCTGAAGTTACACTCCAAGATGAAATTAAGACAACAGAAGTCCTCAGTCAGCACACTGAGGGCAACGTGCACATATGTAGAAATGCTGATTCAGCGTTCTTGGAACAAAAAACAATAGCAAATAATTTCACTTTTTTAGACAGAAGCACATAGAACACTGTTTGTGTTTGATTG
Organism: Oreochromis aureus; assembly: GCF_013358895.1. Classification (NCBI taxonomy): domain Eukaryota; kingdom Metazoa; phylum Chordata; class Actinopteri; order Cichliformes; family Cichlidae; genus Oreochromis; species Oreochromis aureus. The sequence goes on from NC_052957.1 coordinate 32,530,448, forward strand.
ACTCAAAATGCTGTACATGAAAATAGCATCCGTTCATGCATTTTTTTATCAGCTGTTGCTAGCTAGTTATTATTTACCAGTTCACCCACCTCCGCTCTGTAGGCGCTTGCTGAGTGGCTACACTCTGTGCTTGTGAGCTCGACTTCCTGTTCTCTGTGGACACGCTCTGATGTAGCTGACGAGTACATGTAAAGAATGCTTCCTGTGACAGCAGGAACAAAAGGACTAAAGACCAACTAATGTATCAGCTGATGTTAGCTGATGCCAATCTATTAGTGTCTATATCTACTTTTTAAATAAATAAATATGAGCTGGGAGAAACCTCCTTCAGCGAGGTTATGAGTGTTGAATTTGGATAATTTGTCCACCAGAGGATGTACCACATGTTGCCAACACGTGTTTGAAGTGCCACAAACACAACAGCCAGCTGATCGTATCAGGTCAGGCAGACAAATATTAGAGAGATCTATTTATGTTTTGTATCTGTGAATAAGACAAGAAAGATCATAGGACAATATATCAGAATATTGAATTTTTAAATCAGCAAATTTTGTTACTAATCTTAGAAAATACTGGCAATCGCCAAGGCCACCGCTCAGGTATCAATTTCAGAATACTAGCTGACTTCCTTCTTGAGTTATTGCATTCAGAAAATGTTCAGAAAACATGACCTCTGACCTTGAGGTCGAGGTCAAACTCATCCGAGATTATTATTAGACACACTTATGGTATCAATTTGAACTTCTCGTTGCCTCGTTCTCGACTTTTCGCATTTACAAACATTTACCTTATTTCAAGCTTTGGCTAACTTGGAAACTGTAGCACTACAGGCCAGAAAATAAGGCAAAGCTAAGTGGGTCCCCTTTAACTAAGTCCATCATGCACCATTTCCCAGTTAGCTACCTGACGACAGTAGCTTCCGGCAGCAGTCAGAGTGCGCATTCAAGGCAGCCAGGTGAAGAGGAAACATCCCGTGGACTCCTCGCCTTTGGAGAACGACATGGGTATCTCTTTATTTACATAACACGTCATTGTAATCAATAAAATTCTCAACAAGTCAACAAGCAAACAAACCTGGTGCAGTCGGCTCCGCTGGTGATAAGCGTGTTGATGAGGAGCTCGTGGCCGTAGCGAGCAGCAATGTGAAGGGGAGTGTTGCCATCCTTGTCCACACTGTCGATCTCTCCGCCTGAAACAAAGCGCGAACAAACAATGACACTGTGGAGTTAAGGTAGCTTCAAGACACCGCGAGACAAACACAAGCATAAAGAAGTCTCACCGTTCTGGATGAGGGTCTGGGAGCGAGTGAACCGTCCGTGAACCGCAGTCATGTGGAGAGGACTCTTTCCATCCCGACTCTAACATGGAAAGAGAAGAAAAAGAGGTTTTGACTGAAACACGCACTTTAGACTTCAGTGTTTTTAATGAGCACCCTTAGCAGAAAAACACCCCCAAAGCGTAATGTTGCCACTTCTGTGCTCGACTCTGGGGACGGTGTTCTTTGGGTCACATTCAGCATTCTCTAGAATATCTTCAACATTCTGCAATTCTGTCATTCAACATTCTAGAATCTTGGTAATATTTATCATTTAACATTCTGTAACTTCCCTTTGCCTTTGGTGGACAAACATCAACATCAGCAATCATAAGATAACTGAAGGGTGTTTCTCCTGTCTCTGCTTTACTTTGTAAAATTTAATTAATCGATAAATAGCCACTGTTCATTTATTTTAACACTTTAAAATCATTTTCAAGAAAGCCCAAAATATTTACTTAAAAGGTTTTTAGATTTAGCATTTAGCATGTTGCACCAACTAGCATGTCCACAGCATGTCTTTATCCTGTCTTCCTTCTCTCACCCCAACCGGTCGCAGCAGATGGCCCCGCCCCTCCCTGAGCCTGGTTCTGCCGGAGGTTTCTTCCTGTTAAAAGGGAGTTTTTCCTTCCCACTGTCGCCAAAGTTCTTGCTCATAGGGGGTCATATGATTGTTGGGTTTTTCTCTGTATGTATTATTGTAGGGTCTACCTTACAATATAAAGCACCTTGAGGCGACTGTTGTTGTGATTTGGCGCTGTATAAATAAAATTGAATTGAACTGAACTACTCGAACTGTCGACACAGAAACTTCAGGTTCAATTGCAGCAGCACTCGTTTACCACAGAATACTAAAACACCTCTTAAGGTGTCTAAACTTAAGTCAATATTTTTTTATTCCATAAAAGTAAAAATAAGCATCACCATTACCCTCGATGTACAATAATAGCTGGGCTCTAGTCTTGCCAGTAACTATATTTCTCTGTACCTGTACATTGACATCGGCCCCATTGTTGACCAGGAACTCCAGGCAGAGCGCTCCGTGTGTGGAGGCAGCAGCAAAGTGCAGCGGGGTGAAGCCTTTGTTGTTGGGCTGGCTGACATTGGCCCCGTAATCAATCAGCTCACTGACAACAGCGTCCTGACCATTGAAACAGGCCACGTGTAGAGGCGTGTTTCCAAATGCATTGGGCTCATCTATCTGTGGTGAGAGAAAACAGAAACATCCTCACGACCACGTAAACATGAAAGGCAGGGCGTCTCTTTGAAGGAGCAAAGGGAAAACGACACGATCAGCTCAACTTGACTCGTACGTGCCAAATCAGTTATTAATCCATTAAAAAGCAATAAAGCTAGTAAAAAATATTTAGGGTATATTTGGGTTAAATAATAGTTTATGTTTAGATAAAAGTAATCGAATGTATGCTTATGCTATATGCTAGCTAAAAGAAGTGAACTAAATGATTCGCTTACTGAGGTCAGCAGCAGATTTCTGAGGTATATAAGAATGACTTGGCTCTAACTTGTGAACGATGCAATGAATGCTGGTCATGTTAGGATTGGTCTGTTCACTCAGGAAGGGGACTGTCTCTCTATCTCTGTTTGTAGGGTATTCTGAAGTAAACAATCAGGCGTATGAGTGACACATAGAAGGAATGTTTTGAGGATTTCTTTTTAGATTCAAGTAAAATCTGACTCTCTGAATCCTTTTTTTTCTCTTTTGTTTAGTTAGTGGTAGTTTTCACATTGAAACAGCAGGGGTACAGTGATGGCATTTTGAAAAGCTGGAGTGGGATCTAACTACTCCTCTGCACGACGTCCTCTCTACTGTGAGGGATCACTCGAAGCACTCGAAGTGAAAGTAAACTTCTGATTGTATTTTTGTTTGTGATGTGGACTGTTTGAAAATTAGGGACAAAAGCGTGTGTGGGCGTGTGTTTACGTGGGTGTATGTGTGCTGACCTCAACAGACAGGTTGAGCAGGTGTTTGACGACCGCAATCTGTCCACTGGAGGCTGCCGTGTGAAGCGGAGTGTATCCTCGTTTGTCTTTACAGCTGATCTCTGCGCCTTTGCTTACCAGCAGGCCCACCACATCCAAGTGACCTAAAGGGGGATTATAAAAAATACTGACGCTCAGCTGATTGGTCGTCCTTTTCACTGAAGCACTGCTCTGATGAAGCGCTGATGTCTTTGTAGACCTTAGAGGTTGTTGTTATGTTTTTGTTGGTAGGTTTTTGTTATGTTTGGACTGGTTTTCCATTTCCTTTATCTCTGTGACATGTGCTTAACAACCTTCACTTCTGTCTCTTACCCATGAAAGCTGCCCAGTGCAGAGCTCGGCCATCCTTTTTATCGAAGGCATTGATGTTGGCTCCTTTAGTGAGGAGAAGGTTTACCATCTGACAAATAAACAGAGAGGACATGAGAAGGAAATATTAGAGGGAGGTGTCTGTACGTGCGCAACAGGATGTGTGAGCGGGCGGATCTTTTTATAACAGCTTTGTAAATCCATCTCATCTCTCGGCCCAGTCTCTGCATTAAAACACCGGAGGGCCTATCGAGCAGAAACGAAGGCACCGTCCATTCAGCTCCGCTCCACAAATCTGCCGCCTCTCATTGTTAATTTTAGATCTGGTGAATGATTCTGTCTAAGATGAGGAGTGCTTCAAAATGCACAGCCCACTTAATAATCCCAGTGACACAGCTGCACTCGCCCACCTGTTTCCTTCAACCAAGCTATTCAACCAGAACAGCACAAAGGACGGTTACGTCACAGCCTGTTTATTTGTGAACTGCAGTGTGAAGCGCAACCGAGTGCAGCCCCACTCTGCAGCTAACGTGCTGATCATTTACTTCCAGTGCTTAAAAAGACGGCTCCAGGCTGCTTTACCTCAGTGTGGCCGTTGAGGGCAGCGTGGTGGAGGGCAGTGCGTCCGCCACGATCTGACACGTTGACGCTGCTCAGCAGTGGGATGATGATCTCAGCGCATCGCAGCGCGTTATTCGCTGCAGCGACATGCAGCGGCGTCTGCCAGTTCTTGTCCCGCGCGTTCACGTCAGCAGAGTGGCGGATCAAGACTCGAACAGCCTCCTGAGGAAGAATTTGGAATTTTGCACATACCTGAATCATGTGACACCTGAACGAATGCAGTGCAGAGCTCCTTTGTTAGACATAGACATGGTATAAGCCTGCAGATACACTGATCAGTCAACTGATATCTCAGAACATTATTTAACTAATGAAAGTAATGCCATTAGAGCAGGGTAAGAAGCTTCGTCTTTGTAAATCCCCTCCTGACTAATGCACTGAGACAGGTTTTACTTCAGCTCTTTTCTTTAGATAGCGCTGGCTAAGTGGTGCTAATCTTTGAAATGGGAGAAATTTTTTTAAAGTGGTTTATAAACAAATAAAGAGTTTTCTTGTAACGATGTGAGTTTAGGTTATTTAACAGAAGACACTCCCACTGAAATGTCACATGAAGCTCCGTATAGGCATCAGTGATTTTATAATTAGCCTCGCTAATGTTAAAATTAATATTAAAATTATCATATATTATTTATTCTAATCTTTTTAGTATATTCACCTCATTTAAGGATTTCCTCATACTTCATGCTGCTTTTCCTATAACAGTATTTATTCTCAGTAATCAGCACATCAGTGAGAATACAGTTAAAACTGTAACACGTCCTAGGCCTGTTTAACATTAACTGATCAATATATTTTCTGTATATAAAGCACAAAAGTCCACAACTTATTTCCTTATATTTGGCTTTCAGGGAACCAGACTTGGACTAGTTAATCGAATTAGAAGAAAGTAAATGATAAATGGACTGATTCTTATATAGCGCTTTTCTACTCTGAGCACTCAAAGTACTTTGCAACACAGCTAAATAATATTAGTTGGTCATTAGAAAGACTATAGAACTGGACTGCAGGTGGCAATTCATCCATTTGATTCATATTACAGCAGCTCCTGAGCGAATGCATATGGTGCAATAAAAGTCGTTTTGGAAGTACATTTTTTCTTTAAAATCTACACTTTTATTTAAATATACTTGAGTAGGGTTACATGTCAGGTGTGTTGCAGCAGGGACACATGGAAAAGCTTCAGGATACCAGCCCTCGAGTTTGTCTGTTCTAAGTGCTTACTGTCTAACATTCATATGCATTCATTCTCTGAATGGATGCAACATGAGAGCAACATGGGGTTTTAAACACAAAAACTAGACGAGGACTTGAAAAAACAAAATTGCCGTCACACTGATAATAAGTGCGACCTGAATATCTATAAATGGGCACACAGCCAGTGCAGCCTTCAGCTAGTCCTGCTATGATGAATTACCAGTATGGATACTGGGAGTTATGCAGCCAATGAACTGCTGTAACCCAGATTCCTTAAGTTGGGGAACAGTGTGAGTTCTGGTTGAGACCTAAAAAGAAAAGTCATCTGTCTGCTTTCATGTAAATACAACGAGGTTCCCTGACTGCACTGCCCGACTCGATGCTGTTTTGGGAAAAAGGTCTGTGTGTGTGTGTGTGTGTGTGTGTGTGTGTGTGTGTGTGTGTGTGTGTGTGTGTGTGTGTGTGTGTGTGTGTGTGTGTGTGTGTGTGTGTGTTTTCACCTCACTCCGAGATGCAACAGCGCGATGGAGAGGGGTCAGCCACATGTTATCTTTGGCGTTGACACGTGCCCCTGCAGAGCGGAAACACAGCATGGCAAACACGGAAAAGATGTAACTTCACGTTTACAAAGCAGTCCGGAAATTTCCTCACAGCTACAGGAAACACAGGCTTTCCACTTCCATCAACTAACATGAGCCTTAAATCCATCCATATGGTAATTACTTTCGCCAGAAAATGATGAAGCATATTGCGCCGCCCACGATCTTCTGTGACAGTCAGGACGTTAGTGGCTGGGCTACGTAAAGTTTTAGGCAATTTAATATTATCAAAACAACGTTGGGTTTGTTTGTTTGTTGTTAAATTGGACATGAGCTAACTGTATTTTATCTGGGATGCTTTAAATGTCGTAAGGCTCCACATCTACATTCATTCAATAAAAAACAACAACAAAAACAGCTGAAATCTGGAAGAAAGACGTGGCGTGTTTTACCCGAGAGGATGAGGAGTTCGGTGATCTCGCCATCGCCCAGGAAGGCTGCTGCATGCAGCGGAGTGCGCTTCTCTGCATCCTGATGGAGGAACAGTGGTGCATTATGAGACAAGTGACCCTTCCACACATGAGCACATGTCACACAGTTACAGTCCTAATTGTCTCCTGGCATTTTTCCCTCTGTGATGGTTTCTGTTATCTGTTTGTATGACTCTGCGGCTGTTTGATCGAGTCTCTGTGGTTGTTGTCGTCGGGGGTTTGCCCCTTTGTGGCTGTGTCTGTGTCTCTGTGTGGCAGTTTGAGGTGTCTTTATGTTTCTTTGGGGGTGTTTTTTGTCTATGTGTGGCTCTTTTGCACATCCTTGTAGTTGTTCTGCATTGCCAGTCTGCACAGCAACATTTAGAGCGCTCTGTGGAGTTTTCCTGTAAACACAAAAACCTCTGTTTACATTTACCAAACATACAGTGCACCATCAACAAATGGATCTGATAAACAAATCTATAAGTATTTTAAATCCAGTGCTATTTCCATTCATGCAGCTGGTATGAGGTCACAGATGAGTAGAGGATCAGTGACCTCGTGCTCATTGAATAAATGCCCATCACACTGGCCGTGTGGGCTGACTTAAGCAGAGAGGACAGCCCCGACATGTGTTGTGTATTTATACCCATATGAGCAGATGTGTAAATAAACACTCACCCTGAACTCTGGTTTTACTGACTCTTAACTTGCAGCCCAAATTCCCTCACTCTAAAACAGGAAGTGGGGGTGGAACGAAGAAGAAGGTGGTTGCCACCGAGTCCAGTTTTATTTCCCTAAAAGCTGACTTTGGGCAAAGGAAACTTTTTCTGCACTGAAACATGCACGCTTACAGACGATGGAGAGAACACAAGTGCTCTGTGTGAATATTCGTGTGCAGGATGAACAGAGTTATGGTGAAGCCACTTAAATGAGATTGATATCCTTTATAAATACAGCACATGCAGGGTGAGCTTTTTATCATGTGTCACTTATACACATCTGTCATGTATTAAACCAAGAGCTAAAAAAAAGAGCTCACTCTTCCTCCTTCACACATTAGGAGGTGCCACTTCACATACCTGCATACAGTTTATTTGTGAATACAAACCATCTACTCTGTGGAAAATATGAATAGGTGAGTGTTTCACATGCACAGAGGTATCTTAGAGACAGAATGCCTGTTTGGTGTCCGTGTGACCTTACCAGAGCATTGATGTCTTCAGACTTGTATATGAGCATACGGATCTCTTCAGAATCTCCACTGAAGATTGCCTGGATGAGAGGAGGCTGTGGGGACGAGAAAGAAAACAGTCACGTGACCACTACGGACGTTACAAAAGGCTATGATCCTTCCCACGGTATGAAGTGCTGCCTATGTGTACTTAAAGCTGCAGCGTGTACAAAAACTGCAGACTGTACACAAAAGAAATCCAGGCCTGCCCTCACTTCTTATATCTCCCGTTTCTCTGTCTCACAGAGAAACTACTGTGGAAAATTCTTGGTAGATACACATCACAAAAATAAAAAAGGGTTCAGTGTGGAGGTTATGTCTCCGATGCCCCTATTATTCTTTTCAGGATGAGAGAGGTGAGGTAAATACAGGCCCAAACAGCAGATATCAGAGGCTTTTGAGGAATGCAAAAAACACAAAAAACTGGGACAACATGTCGCAGACGTAAAGGCGAATTTTTAGGTTCGGGTTCATGCAGGTTTTGCTAAACAGTACTAAAGCCAAATATGTTCTTTAAATGTTTGTATTAAATAAATAAATAGATTTAACAATGACTAAACCAAAAATTCAAAATTCGAATGAGTGGAATAGCAGCCAGTGTCCAAAGGAAAACCCTGAAAAGGAACACTTTGACAAATTAGAACAAGTTCTGGTTCTTTGGAAGCAAAGTATGGGAATATCTTTTTATTCCTGATTACATTTCTCTTAATGATTAACCTGTATTAAAAAGAGCATGGATTAAATTTTGAAAAACAATGGATCTATGCACAGATGTTACACAGACTAATAACTTTTTAAAACTGTATCTCTATTTTCTACTTTAGCCTTTCTTACTATGGAGATAACAAGCTACAATTGCAGGTAATGTATCCAGTTTAGGTTCAGTTTATCTCATTCTGCTTAATCTATTACATCATCAGCTAGCTTTATTTTGTTTAGGTTGTTGTATCTAATGCAGCGGTCTCTAACCCCCACTATTACCGGTCTGTTAGTCGTCTGGTACCGGGCCGGGAGAGTTGTGTGAAATTTATGGTTTTCAGGGTTTTTATCGTTGACTCGGTTTCCCTGGGTCTTTTCGCGTGTTGTAGTTGTGTGTCTTATTTTGAAAGAAATGTTTATGCGTTACCATAGCGACCAGAGAGCATTAACAGGCAGAGAGGAGGATGTTACTCTCAGTGTTGTTGGCACATTACAGGAGGACGCTGCTAATAAAGTTACACAGTTACACAGTGAATTCATGTTTATTATTATATTTACAAAATACCACAGTTTTTGTCTCGGTCATATCATTTTATTTTGTTGTATTTATCCGCGACACCTTAAAGGCCGGTCCGTGAAAATAATGTCTGACATTAAACCGGTCCGTGGCGCAAAAAAGGTTGGGGACCGCTGGTCTAATGTATGCTAATCACTCATTATCACTGGTGTTATACTATTTGGGCTAAAATAGCAGGTGATGTTAGCTTGTTCAGGCTAGCAAAGAAGCTAACTATTAGTTTTTTTGTTATTTTGTTATTATGTTATATTGCTATGATATCATTGTCATAGCAACATCATTAGCAGGTTGATATCATTACAATACAACATTTTTTAATAAAGCATTAATATCTAAATATGTTTCTTTATTGTTATTTTATAATAATAAATAATAATAATAATAATATATATATATATATATATATATATATATATATATATATATATATATATATATATATATATATATATATATATATATATATATATATATATATATTATTAATATTTTGAAGGGAAATTTGTATTGGGGAACAAGAGTAACAGGATGCTAAGGACTACCAGTTTTTAGAAAATGATTTTTTTTAAAGAAAACAGCAAATGCTCCCATTTGAAAACGTGAAAACAAACAGATATAGCTCCTTTACTTAAATAAAATTATTCTAAAAAATGTCTCAATTTAAAAATTTGCAAAATTGAAACCGAAATGTAGATTATGTGTAGATTGTGCTCATTGTGTTATTTATGAACCAGGCTGAGCAGAGGGAGGCCTCACTTCACTTCCTGTGTGTTTCTGCTACTCCTGCCTCACTTCCTGTTACACAGTCTCTCCTTCTCAGAAACCTGAGAGAGGAACCAACCACAGAGAAGTTTTTCACTTCTGCTTTAAAAATACAGCACGCCACAACACTTCTTCCTCATCTGACTGTTTCATTCCCCTGAATGTAATTCTGCTGCAGCATCCATCATCTCACTCACTGCTGAGAGTGAAGGCAGACACGTGTGTGCAGCATGTCGCAGGACTGTAGCTGTTACTTTTACTTGCAGCACACAGGAGTTGCTTTTCTACCACACTAATGTTTAAAGTTCTGATCAGATCTAATGTGTAACACAGACAGAGTCACACAATAATGCAAATAAGCTCATCTATGCTCGTTTCTAAACTCAGAAGGTTGCAGTGATGGAGTCAGGATTATAGGCATATTTAGCTCGATGCTTAGCGGCTGTAACAAAAACACTCAGCTGGCATCTCTCAGGAGCTGGCTGGTACTGCCACAAGCAAGGCAACAATTCACAGGATGTGTCAGGGGAATACCTTAGTAGAAAAGCTAGTGTCCTCTGTTGGCAACTCTAGTAAATAAATCCAATAACTCAGAGAAATGCTAAGTGAGAAATGCACTGAAGCTTGAGGAACACAGATTTAGACAGGAAATGACATCAGCACTTGGCTTTCTGCACTAGTCTTCCTGGTATATCATCCCCACAGGCTATTTCAAACACAGGAGGTCATTATTGCAGCTTGCACACATTCACGCACGCAAACACACAAACACACTTCCCATTAGCCTTAAGGCAGAACCAATGTGACCCACATCCCATTAGTAACCAATAACGATGAGAAAATGCTCTTCAACGTGCAGTGTCAGCCTGCCAGTAACAGCCAAACATATTTGGCCATAAAGTACGCTTTTTGTGTTAAGGATCTAATAATTATATATTTCCAATAAGAGTCACACTTTTTCTATTCTCAAGTTCAAGTGTGTCAACTGTTTAAAATGCCCAAACTCTATAAATCAGAGAAATCAAACACGTGCTCACACAAGAGCTACTAGAAGAAAGACATTGCAGTAACTCTGAAAACTGATGAATATTTTTACTACTTCTTTCTAAGTATGTGCTGATTTCTGTTAATGACTATTCTGTCCCTAACAAGGTCATGCTCTCAACTCACTTGGAAAATGTTATGTAATGAAATCAGCACAGAAGTTGTTTTCAGCACTTTTTTCAAACGTATTTAAACTTACTGGTATAGAGACGTATGGAGATATTTAGCAAATGGGTAGATGATGAGGGATAAGTTAAAGAGGAACAAAAGCCAAAAAATGCAAGTACTGTCAAGCTGCATCTACAAAGGAAGAGATTTGCAGCAGTGTGGTGACTACAGACCAAAGAAAGTAAGTGACGTTCAGCAGTTTCAAGTGACTACGGGCAAAAAACAGAAAAAAACAAACCCACTAGTGCCTTGAAGTAGGCATGTCCCAATATAAACCTATCTCAACTTTGAGGTGTGCAACCAATGAGACTGCAGAACACATATGACTCTGTAATAAATACATTAAAGGTTACCTAGGCAACTGCAGTCTGGAGAGTTCAGTAGCTCAAATATGCACATATGTGACACGTCTCTGTTCACTTAAACTAACAACACAAGACAATGTTGATGTCTTTAAATGTTACTGTTCCATGACATCCACACCTGGTGTAATCCTCTACAAAGGCCTGGACTTAACAACAGGTTATAGTGATGCGGGAGATGTTTTTAACACTAGTAAGTAGTCAGGAGCCATTGTTGTTTGTGAAGTAGCAATGCTGTGAAAGATGAAAAAGATCTTTTTTGTAAATCTATGCATGATTCAAAATCGAGGATTATCCATGGTAAGAAACCGCACACTCATGGGCAACAAGCTGTCAATAAGGAGTCAATAGCCAATGAGCACGCAATTTCACAGTCAAACCTGCTCATGCTTGGTACGTCCATTTCTTTGCAACAGCAGAAACAATCATCTTGAGACGTCGAAACAGATTTCACCAACCAATGGGTGACATACACCAACTGCGTCTATGGTTTTGGCGAACTCAACTACGGTTCATAAGGTGACCTGGAAGCTCCTTGTAACTTTTAAGTAGCTTTTGCTGTATGTGAACTGTGACATTTAAATCATGTACACAAATCTCACAAACACCAATATTCCTACATTCACTAATGTACAAATGTTGTCCAGTTTAGATTCATCAATCAATTCAATTCAATTCAATTTTATTTATATAGCGCCAAATCACAACAACAGTCGCCTTATATTGTACAGTAGATAGCACAATAATACATACAGAGAAAAACCAACAATCATATGACCCCTATGAGCAAGCACTTTGGCGACAGTGGGAAGGAAAAACTCCCTTTAACAGGAAGAAACCTCCAGCAGAACCAGGCTCAGGGAGGGACGGGGCCATCTGCTGCGATTGGTTGGGGTGAAGAAGGAAAAAACAGGATAAAGACATGCTGTGGAAGAGAGACAGAGATTAATAACAGATATGATTCGATGCAGAGGGTCTATTAACACATACTGAGTGAGAAAGGTGACTGAAAGGAAAAACTCAATGCATCATGGGAATCCCCGGCAGCCTACGTCTATTGCAGCATAACTAAGGTAGGATTCAGGGTCACCTGGTCCAGCCCTAACTATATGCTTTAGCAAAAGGAAAGTTTGAAGCCTAATCTTGAAAGTAGAGATAGTGTCTGTCTCCCGAATCCAAACTGGAAGCTGGTTCCACAGAAGAGGGGCCTGAAAACTGAAGGCTCTGCCTCCCATTCTACTTTTAAAATACTGTAGGAACAACAAGTAGGCCTGCAGTGTGAGAGCAAAGTGCTCTAATAGGGTGATATGCCACTACAAGGTCATTAAGATAAGATGGGGCCTGATTATTTAAGACCTTGTATGTGAGGAGCAGGATTTTGAATTCAATTCTGGATTTAACAGGAAGCCAATGAAGGGAAGCCAAAACAGGAGAAATATGCTCTCTCTTTCTAGTCCCTGTCAGGACTCTTGCTGCAGCATTTTGGATTAGCTGAAGGCTTTTCAGGGAGTTTTAGGACATCCTGATAATAATGAATTACAGTAGTCCAGCCTGGAAGTAATAAATGCATGAACTAGTTTTTCAGCATCACTCTGAGACAGGATATTTCTAACTTTTAGAGATGTTGCACAAATGGAAGAAAGCAGTCTTACATATTTGTTTAATATGTGCGTTGAAGGACATGTCCTGGTCAAAAATGACTCAAGGTTCCTCACAGCATTACTGGAGGCCAAGGTAATGCCATCCAGAGTAAGAATCTGCTTAGATACCATATTTCTAAGATTTTCAGGGCCGAGTACAATAACCTCAGTTTGATCTGAATTAAGAAGCAGAAAGTTAGCGGCCATCCAGGTCTTTATGTCTTTAAGACATTCCTGCAGTTTAACTAATTGGTATGTGTTACCTGGCTTCATGGATAGATAGAGCTGCGTGTCATCTGCATAGCAGTGAAAATTTATGCTATGTCTTCTAATGATGCTGCCTAAGGGAAGCATGTATAATGTAAACAGAATTGGTCCTAGCACTGAACCCTGTGGAACTCCATAACTGACCTTAGTGTGTGAAGAGGACTCTCCATTTACATGCACAAATTGGAGTCTATTAGATAGATATGATACAAACCACTGCAGTGCAGTACCTGTAATACCTACAGCATGTTCCCAGCTACCATGCTTTATATACTTATGTTTTTGGGGGGAATTTTTGAGCACCGATTTTACTAATCGGGAACACGAACAGCTATTAGAACCCGAGGTTCTGGGCCGGTGCAGTACAATCCTCTCTCCTCCTTATACTGCATCTGATTACCAATGTTTTCATTCCACTGGCATCCTCCAAACACACAAGCAGGCTAACCTGAAATATATGTGCTCTGCAACAATGCCTTAATTTCCGCTGATGCCTGAGGTAACGGGCCTCTTACTGGCTCAGTCTCTTCTCCTCAGGGTCAATGGCACACTTCAGACTTCCTCAAACAGTGTAACAAGTTGTGTTTTGTCTTTGTAATTACCTGGAAATGTTCCTTGTAATTTCCTGAACATGATCCACTACTCAGCTTTGTAAAGACAATCCTATGGTTTGGGGCTAATTATAAAGAAAGTTGAGAATGTTTTAAAAGTTGAGTTTAACACGAACAAGTACGTATTTGAAAAGGACAAAATCGTTCCGATTTACTTCTATTTGCAGTCATTTTTAAAGAGGTCTCAATGTTTCACCTGCTTCAAATCGTGTGCACATCTACAACAGACACATAACTGTGCTTTGGCAGAAAGTCAGAAGTCAACGACTTCCTGTACTTCCTTTGCGTTCTGCCGATGAGTTTTTTTTACCCCACAGAGTCTTTCATTACCACGCATGCACAAAAAACGAGAGAGAAAAAAAAAGCACATGTAAAGTTATTATTTATTCACAAACACATCTGAGGAATTTTAGGCATGACGTCAACCTGGGAATCAATTCAGCAGATCACAAGTTAAAAGAGACGTTACAGCAGTGGGATTTTATGGTATCCACTGTTGATAAGCTCGTGATGAAAAGAAAAAAGTCTGAGGCATCCAGTTATCAGGCATCATCAGCATGTCTGAAAATAACAGGAAGTGCTACACTTCTAGGTCATACACACAGACACACACGCACACTCTGACAGCAGCTCTTGCTTCCCTCAAGACATATCTCACATGGCCACATGAGAGCTCGCAGAGAGATGCTGAGTCGGTTAACTTTGAAAAAAAATCTAAATGTGAGATTAGGAAGGACCTCTGAGGGTCGTGATTCTCAAAGGCCTGTTTTAATAGGCGGTGTTGCTTTTGTGTTTTTATTTACAAAATCATGTACTTTTACACTTTCATGCTCACATCTGCTCAGAGAGGTGTGTATCTGTGCTGCTGCTGCGTTTCTCTTTGCAGTCATTGTGTATCTCTTCATTTTGTGCCCATATGTAGCCATTAGCTGGTTGTCTATGTGCAGCCATCGTGTGTCTATTTGTAGCTGTTGTGTGTCTTTGTTATCAACAACTATCTCTTTGTAGCCAGTAAGTGTCTCTTTGTAGCAATACTGTGTCCTGTAGCTGTTACAAGTTTCTTTGTAGCCTTTAAGTGTTTCTTTGTCTCTTTTGTGATTCTGTTTGTAGCAGTTTGTCTCATTGTACTTTTGAACCCGTGTGTGTGACTGTAGAGTAATACAACAGTCGCAGTGCCTGGGCTTTAAATGTAAATGTTCAAATTTATATTTCTCTGAACACCTTTAGGGCTGCTTGTTTATGACTTGTTTACATAAAAATTCTTATTTTTCAACCTCTGCTGAAGAGTACTGTATGATACATGATACATCATGTCAACTATGTCTCCTTGGGACAATTTGAATTTTTTTTGCATTGGAGGTCATTTTGGAGGTCCTTCACAAGAAATCTGAAACATTACAGCACTGCTGACATACAGCCAATAAGCATTTTTAACATTTTCATTGTTGAATTTGGAGGAAAAGTATTCAGATCTCTGAATACTGCTCTGTTACAAAGAAAAGTTATCCAATACATTTTTAGCTCATTAAAAACGATTACATTCATTTTATTTGAAGTATTAAAATGAAACCTACTCATCGCAGGACAACCATTATAGGCTATTCAGAGGACGACTACGGCTTTGATTAACTGACTGATTGCTCGATTTGTTGATATCTTGAAATTAACAAGATCCAAACTGATAGCTGTGAATGACTTCAACCAATAATTCAAATCTCAAATTTAGTCTGTGTACTTTAAATTAAAAGAAAAAAGAAAAAAAGCAACACTGTGGTTGAAAAATTGAGTTTCAAAAAATGGACAGGTTAAAATCATTTTAATATTATACTGAATAATGAATCAAGTAAATATTTCAGCCAGAATTCTACATAAAAATGGGCTGGTTAAATCTCCTTCAAAGTCAAATATTCCTAAGCTCCTCTTCCACATGTTCAAGGTGAAACAATCAGTCAATAAACAGAAAAATAATTTTTTTAAAGAAAAATTTTAAAACAATACGCACTGAACGAAGTTTTTAGCTTTTTCAAAGACAACTTTATATTTTGTGGTTTAACAAAGAAAGACATTTGAAGACTGTTAGACTGGGATACTTTAGAGTCTTAATTACTCAGCACAATAGCTTCTGATTATCAGCTATTACATTAATTCACAGTTTCCCACTGGACAGAGTAGAAAAGCACTACATAAGAACCAGTCCACTGGAGCGTTTAGTGAAAAGCAGGATCTATAAAAACAAAAGACATACTTGGCTTTTGCGGTCATTTTTACCAAGAAGCAAGCTTAACAAGTCAGTTACAGATTAATTACACTATACTGTGTGCACCAAAATGCACATTTTATATGAGTGTTTTTAAAAGATTTTAAATTTCATCTCATGGGCAAAACATGTCCCAGAAGTAGAAGCAGTACAATTTACATGGGCTGAGTGTTACTACTCTGCAGGATTTCAGAAACAGGCCAATGGGTTTGAAGGCGGACTTTTAGGGAGGGGACCTTAAAGAGGAAGGAGCTGAAGCAGCCTGATTCAGACAGGTTGCACTGAGAGGATGCATAAAGAGTCAGTTATTCATATTTAAAACTGTGAACTGTGCAAGTCTATTTAAGGAAAGTCCAAGAATACAAAGCTTTAAAGTAATATTTTCAAATTTAGGGGCCTTCCCTGGGAAATACTCGGGTACTTTGACTTCAACACAGTAGTTACTGAAGACATTAACAGCTTACAGGAGGAAACAGAACAGGAAATGTGAGACAGATGAGCTGTCCCCATTTTAACGACATTTACAACAAATAATAAGGGCATTTTCTTTTTTTAGTGTTATGCTAATTTATTGATAGAGTCCTGTGCTCAATCTGTAGGGAAGGAATGTATTTTATTATTTTCTAGGCTGCGTAAAACTAAATAGCACAACATGTGCTACTGAAACACTTTTCTACCACACAGAGGAGGAGAAATACTGTGCTTCTGCAGGTCTGGAAGCTAAGCTAACTGGCTAGCTGGTCCTACCTGGTCGGCCAGTTTGAGAACAGCCATCTCTGGGTCAGCTCTGGCTGCACATCCACTCCCTCCGACACCGCAGCACCATGCACGGTGCGATGCTGAGCCCCGCTCCGCCTCTCCTTTCTCCGCTCTTCCCACGGGACTTGAGGCGACTAGATGTAGCGGTGTGGCTTTGTAGCTCTCTAGCAGTCTCACGGGCAGACGCTGAGGGTGATGGAGGCCGGGCCGAGCACCAGGGCCATCAGCCCCGTTCCACTGACGCTATCTGCGGCTACGCTGCTGAGCACAGTCGGCCGCTCGGAGTCGCTGGGAGGCGGGGAAGCAGGAACGGCTCGACCGACCGGTGTAAACAATCCACATTTATGGCTGCTGCTGCTGATCTTCTGTTGATGCTTCTGCACGAATATTCCAGGCGTCTCTGAGAGCTGTACACCGCCCACAGAAGGCTCTCTATCCCCCGGACTGCACAGCCTGTAAGCCTCCCAGAGAGGCAGCCAGGGTGAAGTCAGCTGAACGGAGATCACACAGGAAGTTCGTGCTTGTCTCTTTAGATGCAGAAGTGGAGGAGAAGCTTCCTCAGCATCAACAACAAGCAGAATACCCCTCGCTGCTGCCATCCACTGGATACAGAGAGAGGCCGAAACGCAGTGACACGATCCAAAAATAAGTAACACAAAGCATGAAAAATGAATGCGTGTAAAGAGAGAGATGGCTGTGGTGACTGCAGTGATGTAGGTTATATAAAGATTTAGTGTAATTTTCATTGCAGATATTTGTTCATGAATTAGTCCCACTTCAAGTGACAAATGTAATTTCTGATAAGATGGGCAGACATCAAGCACCATGTAGATGGAGCAGATTGTTCTTTGTGGACTAAAACCAGTTTAATCCATCCATCCTGCCTGGGAGCTCCATATTCAACATCTGCTATCCATCCTCTGCACATGTTCATACCAGCTCAGGCTTGCCTCTTTAACACTGTCTCCAAAAATGCTCAATCTAAACTGTCCCTCCGATGTACTAATTTCTAATCCTGGTCATACTGAGATGAAAACTTTAACATCTTCAGCTCTGCCATGTCCAGCTTGGCTTCCCATCTTTTTGTTAGTGCTACAGTCTCCAAAACACACTACATGGTAGCAGGTCTCACTACCATCTTGTAAACCTTCCCTTTCACATTCATCTTCACCCACTCCACTTTGTCTGTACTCTCTTCTATTCAGTTCATTTCACTTTTATTTGTAGAGCACCAAAATCACAACAGAAGTCACCTCAAGAAGCTGTGGTCTTTAAGGCAAAGACCCTACAATAATACAGAGAAAAACCCAGCAATCAAATTCCTCCTTTGAGAAGCACTTGGCGACAGTGGGAAGGAAAAACCTTTAACAGGAAGAAAGCTCCGGCAGAACCAGGCACAGGGAGCGGCAGCTATCTGCCCTGACCCAGATCTTTGTTGCTGTCCGTAGGTTCTGATGGTTGACCCCGGGTATTTAAACTCATTTACCTTCACTCTCTGTTCTCCTTGCATGTTCATCTTTTCATTGGTCTATCTCTCATTCACACATATGTGTTCTGTCTTGCTTTTACTAACTTTCATTCCTCTTCTCTCCAGTGCATACCTCCACCTCTCCACACTCTCCTCCACCTGCTTCCTTCTCTGCAAACATCCTGGCTGCCATCACCATCAACCTGTCCATCGCCACTGTGAACAAGAAGGGGCTCAGAGACAATCCCTGATGTAATCCCACCCCCACTTTGAACACCCCTGTCACTCCTTCCAGACACCTCACCACTGTCTTGCTGTCCTGACTTCCTCGTGCATTTCTACAGTTCCTCTTTCTCAAGATCCACAAAGAATTGACAGTCACAGTGCAACTCCTGACCTCCTCTGCACTTCTCTATTAACACCCTCAAAGCAAACATCACATCTGTAGAGCACTTTCTTAGCACACAGGGGAGATTCTGTCCATAAAATTTGTGAGTAGAATCAGTGACAAAGGGCAATCCTGGTAGAGTCCAACATCCACCATGAACGAGTTCAACTTATTGCTAGCATTGCGGTACAAGCTCTCACAATGGTTGTACAGTTCAATTCAGTTCAATTCAATTCAGTTTTATTTATATAGCGCCAAATCACAACAAAAGTCGCCTCAAGGCGCTTCATAGGTACAGGGACAGACTGGCTTGTAACAACAGGGTGGACGACCCTGTTGTTTAAGATTTGTTGTTGGGCTTTTTGCCTTTATTCAGTATTTCATAGCAGACAGAAAAAACAGACCAGAGGAAGACATGCAGCACATTTCAGCTATATGGTATGTGCTCACCTGCTCGAGCAGTAAGTTAAATGGGCACCAAGGCAAATTCTTTTTCCACTTTTCTTCCTCATTATAAGACTTTTCCTTTGCCAGCTCCCCTCTCTGCTGCACGACTAGGCTTCCGGTACTCCCGTCTTCATTTTCCTGACTATCCCACTTTTCCTTTGCTAATCTCTGTCGTTGAATACTTTACTTCTTCATTCCACCACCAAGACTTCTTGTCTTCTTTTTTCTGTCCAGAGGAAACACCAAACACCTTCTTGACAGTTTCCCTCAGCACTACAGGGAGTGCAGAATTATTAGGCAAGTTGTATTTTTGAGGAATAATTTTATTATTGAACAACAACCATGTTCTCAATGAACCCAAAAACTCATTAACATCAAAGCTGAATGTTTTTGGAAGTAGTTTTAGTTTGTTTTTAGTTTTAGCTATTTTAGGGGATATCTGTGTGTGCAGGTGACTATTACTGTGCATAATTATTAGGCAACTTAACAAAAACAAATATATACCCATTTCAATTATTTATTTTTACCAGTGAAACCAATATAACATCTCCACATTCACAAATATACATTTCTGACATTCAAAACAAAACCAAAACAAATCAGCGACCAATATAGCCACCTTTCTTTGCAAGGACACTCAAAAGCCTGCCATCCATGGATCCTGTCAGTGTTTTGATCTGTTCACCATCAACATTGCAGCAGCAACCACAGCCTCCCAGACACTGTTCAGAGAGGTGTACTGTTTTCCTCCTTGTAAATCTCACATTTGATGATGGACCACAGGTTCTCAATGGGGTTCAGATCAGGTGAACAAGGAGGCCATGTCATTAGTTTTTCTTCTTTATACCCTTTCTTGCCAGCCACGCTGTGGAGTACTTGGACGCGTGTGATGGAGCATTGTCCTGCATGAAAATCATGTTTTTCTTGAAGGATGCAGACTTCTTCCTGTACCACTGCTTGAAGAAGGTGTCTTCCAGAAACTGGCAGTTCTTGACTCCATCCTCAACCCGAAAAGCCCCACAAGCTCATCTTTGATGATACCAGCCCAAACCAGTACTCCACCTCCACCTTGCTGGCGTCTGAGTGGGACTGGAGCTCTCTGCCCTTTACCAATCCAGCCACGGGCCCATCCATCTGGCCCATCAAGACTCACTCTCATTTCATCAGTCCATAAAACCTTAGAAAAATCTCTTGAGATATTTCTTGGCCCAGTCTTGACGTTTCAGCTAGTGGTGGTCGTCTTTTCAGCCTTTCTTACCTTGGCCATGTCTCTGAGTATTGCACACCTTGTGCTTTTGGGCACTCCAGTGATGTTGCAGCTTGAAATATGGCCAAACTGGTGGCAAGTGGCATCTTGGCAGCTGCACGCTTGACTTTTCTCAGTTCATGGGCAGTTATTTTGCGCCTTGGTTTTTCCACACGCTTCTTGCGACCCTGTTGACTATTTTGAATGAAACTTCGATTGTTCGATGATCAAGCTTCAGAAGCTTTGCAATTTTAGACTGCTGCATCCCTCTGCAAGATATCTCACTATTTTTGACTTTTCTGAGCTGTCAAGTCCTTCTTTTGACCCATTTTGCCAAAGGAAAGGAAGTTGCCTAATAATTATGCACACCTGATATAGGGTGTTGATGTCATTAGACCACACCCTTCTCATTACAGAGATGCACATCACCTAATATGCTTAATTGGTAGTAGGCTTTCGAGCCAGTTTCAACATGCATGAAGAGGATGATGTGGACACTCATTTGCCTAATAATTCTGCACTCCCTGTATACCTGTACTTTCCCAGTTACCTGATAAGTCTTCCCTACCTCCCACAGCCTCCCTGCAGCATTCTTCCCTCTTCAGCTTCCACAATTTAACCCTTGGCTCTGACTTCACTCACTTCTTCTTCTTGGTTTTCAAAGTCATCTCACTTCCTGCCTACATTCTCCCCCAACACCACCTTGTAGTCTCATATGTTTTTCAGATTGCACCTTCTGTAGTAGAAGTAGTCCACCTGTGTGCACCTTCCTACTTTCTTATACATCACCCAACTTACTCCAGAATTCCTTTCTTTTCTACCTGAAATCCAACCTTTAGTGCACTGACCCCCAGTGCTCCTGGCTTTGCTTCCCTTACACCTGGTCTGTGCAAGTCATATATCTGTCTTTCCTTCTTTCCATCGTGTCATCCAGCTCTCTTCCTTTGCCGATCACAGTCCCTACATTTAAAGACCCAACTCTCAACCCCAAACTCCTGCCTTTCCTTCTCTCTCGCCTCCAAAGATGCTTTTCTCCTTTCTTCTTCCATTGTTTGCAGCAAACATAGTTTATGAACAGTGAGTACACTGGCTTGTGGCCCAGCCATGGCTGGGTTAGACTAAACTTTAAACCAAGTCTCTACCCTAAAACATTGTGATTTAACTCATGTAGACTTTTTTTGTCCCTACAAGGAAGTTGTAGAGACTCGGTTTCAGAGGGCAATTCTTAACTTATGATTATTATTACTATTATTCTGAATATTTCCAAACCTAAACTTAAGATAAATATCCCCCTTAAAATATAACCATCTACCTTTTGGGGACTGACTGTTTTGTCCCAGTAAGGAAGTTAAGAAGCCACAGTACAAGTACACAGTCTGTGTAGTTTTCATGGATTTCTTCATAGTTTACTCTGTTAGTTATGCATTCCAAAGGTTATAACGGAAGGAAACTGAAGGAAGTACGGTGCTGCGCTGTCTCTTGAACTTTTGCTCACAGAGAAATGTCTCAATAGACTCTGGATGGTTCTCGTAGGGTAAATAACAGCGACACAAGTCTTTTTGTAGTCCAAAGAAAAATTTAGCCAAACCGAGACCTTTAATTTATGGACAAATGTGTTAGCAAATCCTGTCATTCAGAAGCTGATACAACAAGATATGTGATCATACCAATCACTTCCATAACTGTTGCATAAGCCAACACAAAAATCAGGTCTATATTATTCTAATTTTAGCCAAATGCAATATTTTTTTAGGTAGAATATACCATGTAAATGTACATACATGCAGCAATGATTTGCAAATCTCATAAAACCATATTTTTTCACAAAAGAACAGAGAAAATATGTCGGATGTTTAATTGGAGTGGGGAAAAATCACTGTGTAGCAGCCCCTCTTTGTTTAACAGCAGTCCCATTCTTGTCTCATATTAGATTGTGGCTGCTCAACAGTCCTGACTCTTCTGCTATAAAGTCATTGGAACAGCTGAAGTATGCAGTTTAGCATTGTCTTTCTGAAATATGTGAGGCCTTCAATGAAAAGTATGTGATATGGATGGGATTATATCTTTCTCTAAAACCAGTATATACCTTTTAGCATTACAGACATACTCTAAGTTTCCAGATGTGCATGCTGCCAATTCCCAGGGTCAAACATGAAGTCTTTTCATGGTCAGTCTACTCTTGAGTCTGCAGGATGCCGGGTTCATGATTTCCAGAAACTAATTTCAAATTTCAGTTTATCTGAACACAGACGAGTGTTCTGCTTTACCTTAGAGGATTTTCAATAAGCTTTCACGCAGGTGTTTCTGGATTATGTTCACATTTGGCTTCTTTGCATGACAGAGCTTTAACCTCCGCAGCATGGTGAACTGTGTTCCTGAGTCCATGCAGTGATGACCTTAACATGATCATGCCGTCTGAGTGCTTGGAGGTCACGGGCATCAATATTGATTTTATGGCTTGACCATTGGGAGTTTTCTCCAGATTCTCTGACTCTTTTGTACTGTATGTGAGGAGGAGGAGCATCACTGTGAAACTGTTCCATAATTAATAGGCAGTGTTTTGCACATTGGGGAAGATCTGTCCACTGTTACTTCTGAGAAACGATGCCTCTCTAAGATGCTCCTTTTTACTCAGTCATGCTACCAGCGTGTTGGCACTTACTTTACCTCATCAATGTTTTCCTTAAAAACAAACAGAAGTTTTGCTTGTTTTACTCTGCTCTGCAGTAGCGTTGCTTTGCATGATCCACAGATAAAAATCATTCTTATCTTACCCTGGGTCTTGACGCAGCTGTTCTGATTAGGTGCTGTAGCCCCTGGTTTTAATGACATGTGGTAATGTGTGTGGCTATTTACCACAAGAGGGACATCCACACTTAGTGGCATCATCTAGAGCAGTGGTTCCCAAACTTTTTTTTGCAGGCCCCCCCTTTTACAAGAAAAATGTTCGCGCCCCCAACCCCCCGCACAAACACATCCTCCAAACACACACACCCATATTTTGTTTACAAACTCCATTGCGGTTTATTTCACACCTCAAACATTTAGTAAACAATTAAGCAAATACAAGTAAACGGCAATAAATTACAGGTAGTAATAAAATATACTACTAACTCTTTTACGCTACGTCCACACCTACACGGGTATTTTTGAAAACTCAGCTGTTTCTATGCGTTTGGGCTTTTCGTCAACACGTAAACGGCGTTGCGATTCACCGAAAACGGAGATTATTTAAAACTCCTTTTTGCGTTTACGTGTGGAGGATTACAGAGTTCACACGCAACGACAAAGGTATGTGCCTCTTTTCACGTCACGCTGTGCGCCACGTTGTTTTACATGAGATGAATTGTAGAATGGCAGATAGAGACAAAATACTGTTAATCTGACTATCTGCAGGTTTTACACGCTTACATACACACACGCAGTTACTGTCCCTCCATTTAGAAAGGCAGAGGCCTCACGGTGTGATTATTTTACGTGTAGTTGTTTTTTCCTGTGTAATAATATTCAACATTGCTGTCAATACATTTTTCAAAAATGTCTCTCTGTGCAAAATGGTTTAAACACACAAACAGCTGTGAGATACTGTTTGTCCGTGATTTGAACAGGGGGAACAAATTACGGCAGGATCAGCCTGATATTATTTGTATCCCACTGTAACTTTACTGCATAAAGAGCTAACATCATGTTAGCTTTGATTTTAGTTCTTTCTTGTAATAACTAACAAATGTCAGGAGTAGTTAGTTATTACAAGAAGTGTTTTTAAAAATCAACATTGCTGGATACTGCTTGTCCGTGATTTGGAGAGCACAGCGCTGCTCCCGACGCAGGTAAACTAATTCTGCAGGGGAGACCTACCTTGGCACTTGTGCAGGTGAAGCCAAAGGGAAGATATGCTTCACCATATTTTCTAGTCTTTGGCTTGGAAGGAAGTTGGTTTGGAAACATATTTGGCGATGCTTCATCTCCTGCTTTGCGTTTGTGTGGGAGCCCCGTCAAAAACCTGTCCACAGTGTCCAAGCGCTCTTTTTTTTTTTTCTTTTCATACCGCGCCCCCTGCAATGGCTCTGCGCCCCCCCTAGGGGGCGGGCCCCACACTTTGGGAACCTCTGATCTAGAGGCAAGAGTAGAAAACCACTGCCTGAAACGGAGTGTTTAAAGCAGTCTGAAGCCTTTAATTTGGCTCACAAGGATTACTTGTATTTTCACTGGCCTCATTATTTGAAACACCTTTAATGTGAGCATTACATTTGTTATATACATCTTATATAGTGTTTTGGAATTTAATACTAAAAAAAGAAATCTACAGAAAAAGCCCAACCCAATAGATACTGTTTTACAAACTAACCTCAGAGCAGTTGCGGTCCAGCAGACAGTTTTGTTCTGTGGGAGCATGTGACGTTTTCTTCAAACCACTTGCTGCTACAAATGTTAGATACGGACACATTTGAGTCATTTTGGATTCAAGGTGCATCTGCCAGTACATTTCCTCAAGTACTCGACTTTTAAAACACCACATTTCTGATACGGGAGCAGATTTCTTATACGAAGCTGCTTATAAAAAATAGGTTTTGCTTTTGATACATTATAAAATTCAAACTAAAATACAGCAGAACAGATGAATTCCAGTGAACACAGATAAGAACTCATTGCATCCTCCTCAGCTCAGCAGAGCTTCACTCTTTGTGGAGGAATCTGGGTCAAACAGTCTGGATGAGTAGCAGCAGTGAGCTGAAGTGAATAGAGAACCTAAAAGGAGGGGGAGGTGTTTTAAACTGAGAGGCTGAGTGTTCATGCATGTGTGCAGGGAGGTTGCATTTTCAACTCTTTTATTTTTAATGGATTTTATTAACGATATATAATTGAGAGGCAAGGAAGATGGGACAGGTCATCAGGTAGGAGTGCTCGGTCCAAAGTTCTAATTGACATGGAGAACTGATGATCTGGAGACAGGACCAAAACCTCAGTTATGCTGTCAAACATGGTCAGACTACCACTGCTGCTTATCGCTGACCATGTCTGTATTCATCTCCATATTCTGCATTTCAATTAAATACATGAAAAAAAAAAAATCTCACTGAAAGGCAGAAACTGATTTTTATACACAAACATTTTATTCAGTTAAATAAAGCATGGATCTAATAAGAACAGAGGTGGTGTGAAACATGGAAAAGGTGTGGCTGGTACTGAGTCCTATCAATTATCAAGACACAAAGAGAAACAAACCCAGATTTAAAACATTGTAAAGACTACTCTGCATTTAAAAAAATCATAGCTTGTCTGACTTCAGCTGTTTCTTACAGCACACACTAAAAAAAAAAAAAAAAAAAAAAAGGGAAACAACAACAAAAACCCCACACATACAGACTCTACAAGATTACTTTTCATGTCCAGTTCAGAGTGAACAGGAGAAGCTGAATGTGACAAACACAGCTGCTAAATAAATGATGGAGAAAAGTTTGTATGTGTATGAGAGAGTGTGATTTTTTTTTTTTTTTTTTTTTTTGGGGATTTTTTTTTTTTTTTTTTTTTTTTATTTACAAGGTGTATTCGAGCTCGTAGCGGACGTAGACATTTTTGTCGTCGTTGTAGACCTGTGGGTAGTGAGCAATCAGGGCGTCCTGAGAGCCGATGTAGATGGAGTTGTAGATCTTCCAGTAGACGTCCCTCACTTTCCTGGCTGGATGGAACAGACCCTGCAGAACACCAGACACAGTTTTAGAGTTTACGCTTTCTACAAACACAATGATTCAAACTTTTCAAGTTAGGCTCATTTTAACCCCCAGGTGACCAGAAGTTAGTCAAAACTGCTTCTGACTCTGTATCTGTTTATCTCTCTCTAAAGAAAGAATTAAATATTCACTCGTGAAAAGCAGCACAGAGAGCAAAGCTGGATTTCCACTGGAACAGTTGTAAATCCCAGCACTGCTGAGGGCTTAAAGAAGCTCTAATCTCCTGTCATGCATACAAGACGCAGCCCTCATTGCTTTACACTTCACACACTCTATACTGCAGGTGATGAGCAGAGTATAACCAGTAAATGATTTAGCCACATGTAGTAACAGACACGGTGTGAAATCAGATTAAGAGGTCGAGGTAAACAGCATCTACAATGTTGACAGAAGGTTCCAACCTTCTGTCAACATTGGAAAATACTTTGCATTTTGGTAGTTTGTAGAAATATGTGGAAGTGTTACTGCTGTATGAAAGCTGAACAGCTTCATGGAAAAGTCTTTATGGAGCTAAGCTTTGTGACGTTTGAGTCCTGATTAGTGCTGAGTAAAAGAAGAACACTTCTCCATGTTTATACAGCAGAGCTCTATCAAATATCCTCCCTCTATAACTTTACTGTGTAGCTCTTAAGAGACATTCAATTCAATTCAATTTTATTCATATAGCGCCAAATCACAAAAGCAGTCGCCGCAGACATCTGTATATTAAAATGCAGCTGTACGAGTAACTCCATTTCCTGTCCTGGTCAGCTCTCTTGTAGTTGTAACATGTGCATGTTTGAATCTGTTTGCCTTTCTGTATGAATAATCTTTTAGCTGACAGCACTAGTGTGCAGACAAAAATCCTGACACACATCTTTTTTTCTCATAATTTCAATTCCTGGTCCTGACCTGTAAGCAGTACTGCAGCATGCGGCAGGGCCCGAGAGCGACCCTCAGCCCCTCCAAAGCGCCCATCACAGCCTGGATGACGTGAGGTGACGTCTCAAATACGTTGGGCCACACGTAGTTCAACAAGTGGTTGAGGGAGTCCTCACAGCCAAAACCGTAGACACCGAGGGACATGTGCTGGACCACAGCGCTGGCTGTCTGTCTATGGACCAGGTCTCTGCAGGGGGGGGGCAGAACACAGAAACACTTAAGGTGCAGGATTCACTCTGCCTCACGTGTGGGTAAAGACTTTGAAAGGATATGAATACTTCCCCTGCCACAGTTTTTATCAAAACTAATCAGTCAAATTAAACCATGCTGATACCTGTCCATAAGTGCATCCTCCAGCAGCGGCGTGACGGCATAGATGTAGTCTTTGCCCATCTCTCCAATGTACTCGAACAGGAAGGAGAGGGACTTCAGTACACCGTTTTGCACGTTGAGCTCAGGCACGCGGTATTCGTTCATTAGGGCCGGCAGCACCGTGAAGGGCGAACAGGTCTCAGCAACAATGGCGATGGCCACGGTCGTGCAGACCCTGTTCTGTCGCTCCTGGACTTTAAGGTTATTGAGCAGAGTGGCCAAGACATCATGAGGACTGCAGGGAGGACGGTCAGAGAGAAAAACATTTTAGATCGACTTTAATGTGTACAGAAGCCGAAACAAAATGAAGGTGAAACCTTACATGTATAAGGTGTGTACGTGACAGAAGGTACTCACCCGATGGCTTTGGCGATATAACCAAACGTGTTGACGGTGGCTCTGCGGATGGCCTTTTTGTGTGCCTTGAGCAACTCCAGCAACTCGAAACAGATCCTCATCCACTCCCTGGCAGACACATACTCAGCACCCCTAAAAATACACATAAAAGTTAGAAAAGGACACGATCACATCCACGAACCTTGAGGTTGAGGCTTGTCACCACTGACCTGTCGGCGATCCTGCCCACCAGGTCGATGCAGTTCTCCTGGACTTTCTCATGTCTGTTCTTCAGGATGGGAGTCAAACGAGGAAGCAGGTCTTTGATTGGTGGGGTCATCTTGTGCATGCCTAAAATGAGGTCAGATGTTACTGTTACTGTAGCTGTTGCTACATTTTTACTACCAAACTCTCAAAGGTGCACTGATTGCTATCGAGCTTCAATGACAGTCAAACTATGTACCAAAGCCTAGTACAAAACGATTTGGGGCTCTACAAATAATTTCTTTAATTTTTTTTATAACTCATCCACCGAGATACAAGAATTAGGAAGGTGGCAACTTTAACTGACAGCTGCCTGCTAGGCCTTCAGCTCCGTTTCAGTTGTGGCGAGTTTTCTTATACAAATTAGCAGGTATGTGCATCTGTGTGAGACAGCTGTCCACTTTATGAATGCTGCTTGCTAGTGTTAGCTGATAGCTTAGCACTCCACCTTCTTGTGTAATGATGATCACTTTTGGCTCCAAAAGGAAGACGGAAGCAGTCAAAACTAACAACTGAAGTTCAGGAACCAAGATGAGACCAAATGTGAAGACGTTTATTTACATCCTATCAATAAAATACGCCTATGATCGGTGAAGGTTACATACCAATAACGTTCACAATGGCCTTCAGCGCTCCAAGGATGCTGCCCAGCACCTCGGGGTACTCCTCTCCCAGATACTCGTACAGCACCACCCCCAAATGACCCATCAGCTTCTCCTGCAGAGACAGGGTTAAGCAGAAGAGGTCAGCGTGTGGACTTTGTTAAATTTTTGTCTCGGATGCTATATAGGCTGAATGTACCTCCTGGCAGGTCTTCATGACCACGGCTGTGCGGGAGATCAGGTCAGCAGCTTGCTGACGGACCTTGGCCGACTTGTTGTTGAGACGCCACAGTACCGTACCGCAGATCTGTGGCAGGTAGGGTTTCACACGCTTCCCAAGGGCATTCACCACTGTACCGAAACCATTCAGCATGACAGAATCCTGCAGACCAAAGAGCATGGAGTATGAAACAAAACAAGAAACAAAATATTGTGAAAAAAAAAAAAAAAAAAAAGCACAAACACTTCTCTGTAACTCCCTCTCACCTCTGTCGTCTGCTCCTGGAAGGCATACAGAATACCGTCGATCAGCTGCTCCTCCAGCTTGTGGTCGATGTCAGCTGCGCCCAAGTTGCCCATGATTTTTTCAATGGTCTCCATCACCATCTTCCTGTACTGTTCTGCCTCGTCTTTCAGGTCATCAACGATACGTGAGATGATCTCTGCTGCTCCCACTTTGTTAGCCAACTCCACTGTGGTGTCCACCAGCTGTACAAAGAGATAATAACTTGAGACGAGTGTGCAAAGCTTCAGACAACTCTAAGGACACGGTGTGTTTAACTGCCAACTAGATTATAGCCTAAATGTCTATTTGAGTTCTCTCGTGATCAGATCTGTTGGTCCATTTTGTGCACACCATTATTTTCCACTGGTAGAGTCACATGACAGAGGCAGACAACAGAGTCGGCTGAAGCAATTACAGGAAAGTCCTGATTATGAAGTTGTTAATTGGTTACAGGAAATAACCAACTCCACTTAACACAGGTTACATTCCTCATCTCATACATCCAAAACACAAAACAGAAACAAACAACAAAAAACCCACAAACTGGCTAAGATCAGCAGTTTTAGAAAAAGAAATAAAATAAAAGAGCCAACCACACGTTTCCTTTTCTAAGATATTTTGACAATATTAGATTTTCAAATATATTTTAAGCTAAAGAATATGTTTCGCTAACCTGTCTGTAGTTGCGTCTGTCCAGAGCCATCCTGTGCTGCCAGAAATGCTTGAAGAAGGGGGGCAGGATTTCAGTCTTGATGTAGTTGGCCTCAACACCATCTGTGCCACAGCACTGCTTCACCACCTATTAGACAAGACATAAGAAGGAAAACTGATGAGTTTCTTGTGACATCCACAAAGATACGTTAACGTAACCAACGGGTGCAGAAAGAGAGCAGAGGGGACATGTTAGCAGCTGCTCTGGCAATCCTGGTGCTCATGTAGCAAACAACGTTCATCAACTATGTGGCTGAAGAGGTGAGAACGACTTACAGGAAGTTAGTTGACAGAATGGAGGTGCTTCCTCACAGTTAGGCTACGTTCACACTGCAGGTCTTAATGCTCAATTCCGATTTTTTGATCAAATCCGATTTTTTTGTCTGCTTGTTCACACTACAAATAAAATGCGACAGCAAACGCGCTCTAGTGTGAACGCTCAAAGCGGCCCGCATGCGCAAAAGAAGACGTCACACACAACACGCTCTGTTTAGACCCAGAGCAAACAGTATTGTTTGACTGATGGCCCTTAATATAAAGACTTCGGACTTTACGTTTCCCAATTTTTGCTTTAAGTTATTTTGTTATTTACATAATAATGTAGATATAATTTACATAATAATGTAGATAACCTAATAATGATCCTTATTGCTGTTTTAGAGGAGCGGTGCTTCAAAGGATAGTTGCAGATTTCTGTCAGAATCTGCAGATTATACAGTACAAATAAAATGTTCATGTTGTCTTCCCAACAGTTTCACTAACATCTACACTGGATGGCCAGGAAGCGTTCGCGATGTCTTCTCCGGCGCTGATAATTGGCGTCTGTCTTGTGTCAGTGACGTAAAAGACGGATTTAATGCGACATGACCATTCAAACAGCAGTCGCTTTCTAAAACATCGGATATGTATCGGATTCAGTACCACATACGAAAGTGACCCAGATCGGATTCGTGCCGTTCACACTGTCATACCATGATCGGATATGGGTCGCATAGGGTCAAAAAAATCGGATTTGATGCGCTTTCGCCTGCAGTGTGAACGTAGCCTTAGTCTCCTTACCTTGAGCACAATCTTTTTCATCTCCTCATCAGGGGACTGAAACTCTCTGATGAGGATCAGCATCACCTCTCTGGTGTAGTAGTTTGCATACTCAGCATCCATCAGTGGGATGAGGTAACCAATAGCTTTGAGGAAAGCAGCCAGACCCTGGTGACCAAAGGGGACAACGTAAGACACAATCGCAGACATCTTTCACATATTTTCCCTTCACAATAACTGGTAATGTCCGACGCTCCCAGCAGCATATTAATGGTCTGTCATTAGACCTCTGCTGACAGCAGCAGCTCCTTTGAGGAGACTCTATAGCAAGCAAATATTCACACTGCAGCCACAGGCAGGCTTAGTGCTGGGTGTTGATCTTGCACTGAATGCTGTGAATGCTTTTTCCAAATTTCCTGCTCACCTTTCCTCTGTGTTGCCTGATGCCTTTCCACAGTGGCTTCAGCACCGAGTCAAAGGACTCGATACCGTATGGTGTGGCAGCTTCAGCCAGGGCAGCTATAGCCAGGGCACTGATGGTCCTCACCTTCTGCTGCTCGTCCACAAGCCCTGCAGAATTGAATAGTCGATGGTCAGAGCTCCAATGCATTTTAACAACAACAACGAACCACGTATACTCAAAACAAAACATCTCATGTGAATGAAAAATGGTGCAAATTAGCAGCTTTGCATTTACTAGTTAGAATAGTTAAAGGTGTACACCTGCATTCTGTTCAAATTCACAAACTGAGAACTTACTCATCCACATAATAAGCCTGTGGATGGCAGTGCTTTGGACTCTGTACTATTTAACATTGCCTGAGAAAGGTGCTACAAACAATTTAAGTTCACTTACCATGTTCAATAATCTCAACCAAACTGCGAAGGTGAGGCAGAATGGCGCAGCCCATGAGGATGGCGATCTGCTGCACAATCTTGATGCCTGTGTGCCGAGCCTGCCAGGACTTCTTGCTTTTGCACACAGCTTTGAGGAAAGGGAGGAGAGAGGGGATCCCGAGGGCGGAGGCTACAACAGCAAAGGCTCGGGCTGTGGTGTTTCTGACGTACTCGTCCATGTTGTCAATATCAGGTCGCATCGTGGAGATCATAGTAGCTAAACCAGCAGCCTGAGACACACAGAGGAAAGACAGCAAGCTTTCAATCATTTAGCCACACAAACATGTCTCGAGCCAAGTTTAAATGCTGCTACAGATCAGAGATATGCTGAGCAGACATGGTGACAGAACATAAACATAACAGCTGAAACAGCTAATGATGGCGGATTGTAACCAGCGGGTGCAGGTTGAGAACAGACGAGGCATAAAAGTCACGTCTGCTAGCTCTCATGCTGGTATTAATCTAGCGAACGACTAGCCCTGATCTGACCACTGACTGGCTGAACAGGCGAGAATGGTTCGCACAGTTCATATAGTTTATGGGATAAAAAGACAAAAAGAATAAAGTGCTCCATGTTACCTTTGCCAAGTTAGAGATGATCTCTCTGCCTTCCACTCTGGCATAATAGTCTTCATCGATGAGCAGCGGCTCAATAACCACCAGGATCTGCATGCAGAAAAAGGACAGTTAGATTGTCAAAGACACTGAGAAACCACTGACCATTTAAACTGAGCTGTCACAGATGATCGTTCACACTGAGCCCACCTTGTGAACATATGGTCGGACCAGGTCATCCAGTTTGTAGAGAATGCGGTCAATGACTTTAACCAAAAGATGGCGCTCCTGATCCTCCAGGGTGGGGGACATGAGCAGTGGCAGGATCTGGTTGAACAGGGGACCTGCTCCGAATTCGCGAGCCTTATCTGTGATCTGACGCAGAGCAGCCTAAGAGCAAAGAGAAGGTCAGCCAGTCAGATAACGGTCAAATTCTGAAGTATAATTGGCAAATCTGTTACTAAACAACATAGGAGAGACTTCATACTCAAAGAAACCTGAAACAAAACCTGTATGAGCACTCTACCAAGATGGTGACAGACTTATAACTTGCAGACAAGAAAGCTTTTTAAAATCTTATTTTGGGGCAAAGTCAGCATAACTTTTAAAAGTCAGATTTGAGAGGGGCTGTCAGCTTGGGGTTTTTTCCTCTGTGAACAGTGATTGAAACTCTAGAGGAACCTGGTACTTGTCATGGTAAGATGAGACCAGGTGGTTTCTGTGTGCAGCTCACAGCAGGGCATGAAGGTCTACACTGTGACCTCTGCTGTAAGCAGCAGCTCCTCAGAGAGGACGTTGTGTAGCGAGCAAATATTCACCCTGTAGCCACAAACAGCCTCGGTGCTGGGTGTTGATCTTGTAACTGGAAAGATTAATGCTGTTCCAAAGCTCAAGTTTGGCCACAAGCAAGAATAATTAATCAAAGTATTAAAAACCAACCTTTCTCATGGGAGGAGTTCCATTTTTAATCTTCAGCAGCAGCTTCATAATCTTCCTTTCTTTCTGTTCTTCGGGGCTCAGAGTGGACTCATCCACCTCCACCTAGCACCAAGACAAAAACCATGAACCTCAGACACAACAAACACCTGGTTCACACTGACTGTGCCATTACTTTATCCCTGCTGATGCTCACCAGCAGTTTGTCAAAGTACTGGATGTCATCTGGTTTGAGGAAAGGGAGATTTCCTGAGGGTTGGTCGTTCATCTGTTTTGTGGTGCGATCCTCTGCCTGCATATGGAAGCCCGTCATGCCTCCAATGGGTGTGGGCGTGGCTGCCAGTTTACGGGCCGGGGTGCGGATAGGCACGTAGCCTGCAGGAGGAGGCAACACCTGTGGAGAAAAACACCTGTCAGTACTGCAGTCTAATAAATGACCTTCACTAATGCTTGTTGCTGGAAAATGAAATGCATCAAATAGACGTGGACCTTGTATCCCTCTGGGAACATGGCATCCAGCTCCTCGTCTGTTAGAGGTCGGTTCCTCTCATCAATTTCTCTCTCCCACCTCCATGCCTGCAGCTGCTCTGGAGTCATGTGTGCTGAAGAAAACAGAAGATTAATTGTTTGTAATCAAGTAGAAGAAAGACTAATAATAATAATAATAATAAAAAACAAAGAGTAAGCCTGTTTACCTGTAGTTGGGGTTTGCAATTCCATAGCTGGTGTGCCTATGGGAGTTTTTCCTGGGGTAAAAAGTGGTGTTGAGGAGCCCATCTGGCTGGCAGGGGTTTCATCCCACCGAGACTTCCTCTTACTGGCTCCTGGAGTCGGAGTTTCGCCCACTGACTCTTCTCCTCTATCTGTTCTTGGGGTCTCAGCCCAGCCGCTCCCATGTCCTGGGGTCTCCCTCTCAGTCTTTGGGGTCTCATCCCAGCGATTTTTGCGAACGCTTCCTGTGGCTCCCCCGTGACCAGGTGTGGCATGGCCAGGCGTGTCTCTGCCTGGTGTGGCAGCACCGGCAGGTGTGTGGCTAGGAGTCGGGTCCCACATTCGGGAACTAGGAGTGGCCCCTGGGGTTTCACTGCCTTTAGGGCGACCGGGGGTTTCATCCCATCGGCTGTTTGAAGGTGTGTGCGCAGGGGTATGTCCAGGAGTCTGCAAGGGACCAGAAACATCAGTCAGAAAAATGATATGCAAGGCAGATAATTTTTTTCTTATCGAGTAATCTAGTGTGATATTTTTTATGCTTACTTCAGCACTGGCATCAGCTTGGTCCCAGCTGGACATCTTTTTGGGTGTAGCATTGGAGGGGGTTTGGTCAGCTGTCTGGTCCCAGCGACGCTTACGTTTAGGGACAGCTTGGGCAGCAGCAGACCCATTGACAGCTTTCAGGTCCCCTGATTTGGCCTTCTCTGCCAGCTGCTGACGAATCTCTCTCTACATGAACAGATGCACAAATGTCAGGATAAATACAGAGTTCATGGCAATGAAAGACTGTGTAAAGATTAGAGCAGGGCGATATGACCAAAAATATTTATCACGATATACATTTGAAAATTTGCGATAACGATATAACTGACGATATAATTGACACTAGACAAAATACTTTACAACTCCACAACTTTATTAGTGCAAAAAACACCATCAATGTATTTTCACTTAAACAAGCAGCTGTTTTTTTTATGTGCATTAAAGTTATATAAAAATGTAACAGTGCAAATTCCTTGCTGACAGTTTAACCAAAAGGCATTTCCAGTGGAAACTGGCCGACATATCCTCAGCATAACCATGTAGAATATCCACAAAACTTAAAGAGGTTATACACACACAATACGGTAATATTACGGGGGGCGATCGTGGCTCAAGAGCTGGGAGTTCGCCTTGTAATCGGAAGGTTGCCGGTTCGAGCCCCA
The DNA here is from genome assembly GCF_013358895.1 of Oreochromis aureus. Taxonomy (NCBI): domain Eukaryota; kingdom Metazoa; phylum Chordata; class Actinopteri; order Cichliformes; family Cichlidae; genus Oreochromis; species Oreochromis aureus. The sequence goes on from NC_052957.1 coordinate 32,565,611, forward strand.
GCTTGGACAGTCTCGGTCGTTGTGTGCTTGGGCAAGACACTTCACCCGTTGCCTACTGGTGGTGGTCAGAGGGCTCGGTGGCGCCAGTGTCCGGCAGCCTCGCCTCTGTCAGTGCGCCCCAGGGTGGCTGCGGCTACAATGTAGCTTGCCATCACCAGTGTATGAATGGGTGGTGGATGACTGGACGTGTAAAGCGCTTAGGGGTCCTTAGGGACTAATAAAGCGCTATATAAATATAGGCCATTTATTTATTTATTATGTTGAAGCACAGTACGTATCACTCCGCGAGGCTCCTGACTACGGTAGCCGCAATGCTCTGACAATCCATCAAGCGGTGCGGCTTCGTAGCTTACCAAAGTCGTACATCTGACAGATTTTCGAGCACCGTGTACCACATAAAATCGTTTCGAGGTCAGTAAACACAACCAGAATTCATACATAAGGCACGCGGGATTATAAGGGACACTGTCGATTTTCAGAAAAATCAAAGGATTGATTTTAAGTGTGCCGTATTTTCCAAACAACACGGTAATAACGACGGCCCGCTAGCATGCTCTACCAAAAATAGTGCTTTGTTGTGTATCTGACGGACGAAAGCTAAACCAGTTCCACACCACTGAAGTTGCAGCATTTTTACAAACCAATTCTTGTTCATCTGTTTCATTCAACGATCCGCTTTCACTCTTCTCATTCTGCGTCGCTGCCATGTGCGTATGTAAACAAAGGCACTGCACATGCGCGTTTTACCCATATTCTATCGCGATATTTCATTTTCCTATCGTTGCCCAAAATTACACCAGTATTACTGTGAACGGTATGATATGGCCCAGCCCTAGTAAAGATATTTGGTGACTATGTCTGTTCATTTTATCTAAAACAGAAACAGGTCGACAGTTCAGCCAAGGGCATAAAGGCTTAAAGAACTCATTTGATAATGATGAAATTTCTATGAATCCTGTTACAGCCTCACACCCAAGAGCTCAACTCCACTGAACACTGATTATTTCAGACAGATGACAGCAAGTCTCAAAAAGCTTGATTTGATTTGTGCTGCGGTGTTGTTTGCATGTGCAGATGTGTGTGGATATAAATGGCACACACTTTGTTAAAATTAACGATGAAATAATTTCATTTCCATGTTTCTCCACTGAAAATATTTTATTTGTCAATTACTTTTTGACTAATAACTTGGCGACATAAGCACCTTCTCCATCAGGGAGTCTCACATTCTGTGGATTAACTTTGGATTCACTGAACTTCAGCTGGTAACAGTACTCCTTGTTCTGCAGCCATACTGAGTTTGAGGGTAGCAGTAAATGAAGTCCTCCATCTGTTGCAGGTTGCAGTTATAGCCCCTTTTCCATTAGTTCCTACTCGGATCGACTCGTCACGGTTTGCCACAGTTTTCAATTAGGCCAGAGTGCCTGGTACCATTTTTTAGTAGCTGCTTGGCAGGGTGTCCAAGTGATCCGAGCAGGTACTAAAATGTGGCGTTGTCACGCTGCAGTGGCATCACTCGATGAGTCATGAGAGCATCTCCTTCTCGAAAACTTGCCATTTTTGAAATCCAGGAACGAGGGAATCGGCTGCACAGAAACAACACCGCAGTCCCTGCTGATGAGTCTGAAGAAAAGCCACAGACCGAGCAGCAGGTATGCCGTCGTTTTGACGTCCACCCTTGTTGTGGTGTTTATTTCGCATACAAATGACATCATGGGACGTACAGCCACGTTGCTATAACAACCCCACACACATTAAGTGGTACTCGATTATACTGAAAAAGCGAGTCAAGCCAATCAGATCAGAGTAGGTATTAATGGAAGAAGCGCTTCAAGAGAAGAAAAGGGACCACTGCAAGTGCAGTTTACAACAGTGGAGATGAGTTCTCACTATACCAGATCATCTTTGTGGCAGTGATCTGACATTTCTACACAGACACTGTGTTGGTTTGCCAACCATATAAACACATCAAGCAGGAAAGAAGGATTTACAAGGAGTGTTTATTTTTCCAGGTTCAGTTTTGGTTTGCGGTTTCTCATTTAGGTTTAAATTAGCCTTAAAGGACTGTCATCTGACCATTTCTGATATCTGATGATAATGTGTAGATAAACTGCATCTTACCTCCTCTTTGGACAGGTTCTGCTCCAACATGACGTCCACATATGACCTAACCTGCAGCTTGGGATCCGGTGTTTTGCCCCCTGCGCGAAAGAGCATGAACAAGAACATAGGATACTCATCAGCGTGCGCTCCACAAACCCGAGTTATTCCAAACACAGCAAGCACAAACACAGCCAGCTAACCCTGACTCTTGTTACCAACAGTTTAACTTATGTTCCTGCTCTGATAAACAGCTGACTGACAGTCCTAATAAATTACATACAAATGTACATTTGGCTTTCTTACATACAGTCATAGCATTCTAATGAAAAACAAGAAGATACATAGAAAGAAGAGCTGAGGTTGTGGTGTTTTCTTTAAGTGGATTAAGAAGTATAGCCATCACTGATGCAGGGGTCCTGGGCTGTGCTCTTCAGAATACGTACACTTTCAGTGCCAAGGGTCCATCTGCAGTCAGACTTCAACCGGCAGAAAAGAAGCCTAGAAAATTTCTCTTTACCATTAGTAACACTTTGGAAAAGGGTTTGAACTCACACACAACAGTATACCATTGTGATGCATTGATTTAAGGCAAAAAATAAAGCATCTTCTTGGGGTATTAGCACAATCTAGAAAAAAATCCCATGATATTTTGTGGTCCAGTTTCCCAGGTATTTACAGTAGCAGATAAATATGAAGTCAAGACTTTGAGGCTATGCCTAAGAAGGACATTAGCACAGTAAAATCAAATGTGAGTGTTTGCATTCAATACTAGATATGAGAAAAATATTGATAATACCAGAGTCACATGGACTCCTTATTTAAACATCATACATCAAGATCTTGACTTCCTTTTTGGGACAAAGGTAAATTTATGTAATCAAATATTTGGGCAGTCTGCTTCCATTACGGGAATATTTTATGTCAACTTGTTGGAATCCGATAAGCCAAATTCAAAAGAGGCTGCTGGGAGTGCTGAGGTTTGTTGTAGCTGGGTTGCATCTGATTCCCCTCACAGCCTCCCACCAAAACAAGCAGCCAATGGACCCTGACCAAACTGACAAGTGCACCGTTCTCAGTGTTCCCCATAACCTACACAGGATGAGTTGCTGCACCCTTAACAGAGTGCAGTACAGGACTGGCAAAGCAGTACTGCTGTAGGAGAGAAATTAAGGACAGTTAGTATGGGCCTGTGGTATTTTGGTACACAATTTTCTTGATAACATATTTCTATTTTACAGAGAGAGTTGTAAAATAAAACTCTACTGAAACAACAACTTTGCACAAAGAGCTCTCTCTACATGCAGGCTGAATATACCTAGACCAAACCTGAGACATTCAGGCCATTTAAGCTCACAGTGTCAGGGGAAGTGAAGATGCAATAAATATGGAAAGCTACAGTTTCTGGTTTTTAGTCCGAGCACTAGTGGTCATGATAAGCTACACAGGCTCAGCCTAAAAGATGAGGAAAATGTGTAGGAAAGCTGGCCACATTGGAGAGAATAACTTGTCATTAGGGCTGTACCCGAATATTCCACTATTTGGAAATGTATGAAGTGTGTGTGTGTGTTCAGTTTACCAACATGGAATTATAAGAATGTGACAATAATCTACACGGCAACGATGATCATCTCACCTCACCGTTATAAATAAGCAACTTTGTAGCCCTGCCACAACATGCAGAAAGTCAACGGACAGTACTGCTCTATGACAAAGCACCTTGCTGTCCTGTGGTAGCTGCACCCACGGAGCCTAAACTTCTGACTTTATTACAATGACCCTTTTACATACTGCCACAATCCCAGCACAGCCATTATCCTTACATGCGTGTGGTGATTTTGTCCAACTTTGCCACAGTAATAAAAATACTGGCAGCTCCCAGTGCTACCTCTCATCCACCTGGTAGATGCACCTTTGGTATAAATTTACAAATCCTATGTCACCTCATCCTCAGGTTATTGCAATCAGAAACTTCGTGGTGCCCACACTGCCCGCCCGCCCACCCAGTAGGGTGACAACAATACCCCATGAGTCTTTTACAGCAGAAGGGTAAAATAAGCCGATTCTCCATGCTTCCTTCCTCAAGACAATCACTGGATGTTTATTATGTGGGGAAAACTGTACCATCTCAGCTCATCTGCCTGACATCCCTCTCACTCACAGCAGTGATGATCATGCTCAGTCTACTTAACCATTTCAAATTCATACCACTTAACATTTTTAGCCTCCTGGCGTCCACATATGTGGACATCACATTTTGGGTTGTCTAGACCAAAATACAAAATTTTGCTCTACAAGAGCCTGATATACACTTACAAGGACTATACTGCCACTGTTCTATCGAAGTTTAAAGCGAATGTGCTCATATATGGATCTAATTTTTCTCAGAAACAAAAATCAGGTTTAAAAAAAAAAAAAAAAATCCACATAATTCTTTGTTTTTACATTCATCAGGTCCCAATCAGCCCAAATAGCAAAGAGAAATTAAAAATACATGCCATGAAAGAGTTCAGGTCTTAGGAGGATAAATATGAATGCTCTTGCTGTACTACGCTTCACTCAAATTTCTGACCGATTATGTTTAACATCACACTCGGAAAATCTGAAAAACACAAAGTTTGATCAACTCTGAACTGCTGTAGCTCAAAAATATGATATTCGGGACAGCCCTACTTGTAAGGCAGCGCTTTACGCTGAAGCCCAAGACAATTTGCACTTTGACAAGTCATGTTACTGCATCCAGATAACAGAGAAACTTGAGAGATTTATGAACTAAAATTATGCTTCTGGTTCAACTACCACCAGAGCATATTAATGATATTCCTCTTATATATTTTATATTCACCTATAAAGCTGTGCCCAGTGTGGTAAAGCACAGGACATGGGCAGCTAAATGAGCTAACCTTCATCCTCAACTTCTGTGACAAGCGGACACTGCACTTTCCCATCATAAATCACATTGGGTTGTTAACCCTTCGACTCACACACAACCCATCTGCGACCCATGTTTGTTAGGCAATAAACACCTAACCACCTCTCCCCCTGAAAAGCATGGTAACCCTATATTACCTTTAATGCATGCACCAAATTAAAATCCCAACAACACTGTCCCAAACTGCAATTATGGAAATGAATTGTGAGCCCACACTGACATTTGTTGGAAACAGTTGGAAATTAATAGTGGGAGAAAAACAGCGACACAAAATGTACATGGAGGAAAGGATTGACCACAGGGAAGGCATTGAGTCTGGGAGGCAAGCTATTGCATTGTGGTCGAAGGGTTGAACAGTAAAAACTATTGGTGTAAAAACAGAAAACAAAGAAAACAAAAAGAAAGAAGGGGGAGGAGGCAAGGAACTTGGGAAGATGTAAAAAGGTCACAAAAGAGCAAAATTTACCATCTGCAAAGGGGTCGAGACGCTCAGGAGAGATGATCATCTGTCTGCGCCGAGCCTTGTATTCATCCTCCCGCTCTGCAATCTTCTGTGGACGATGCTCTGCAAATGGGTCGTACTGCAAAGATTAAGCACAAAACATGCGATGATTAGTAAAATAGGATTTTGTACAAGCCTGTTTTTTCATTAAAATTAGATCCCTGTTTTAACTGGAATTTAGCCCAAACAGTGAATGAACATACCTGTTCATCTGACTGAGGAATGGCATTAAGTATTGCCACCGGCGCGTGGTACCCTGGCTTCTTTTGTCCCAACAAGCTTGTTGACGTATCATCTTCATCATCCTGAGGTAAGAAAGAGAATAAATGAGTCTATTCAAATCTTGCCAAACTGGCATGGTTCTCCTAGCTCAAATCCCCAAAACAAGCAGAGGGGAGCAGTCAAGCTCCTTACAAAACTGACAAAGGACAACCTGTGGCTCACAAAACAGCATTCTCGGAAGAAGCTGTGTTTGATTTGGAAAAGGAAAAAATAAATAAATAAATACTTGCCTCCTCTTGCTCATTGGCAGCAATGGAAGTAACGTATCCTGCAAAGCGACTGTCGCTGCCTTCATAGATCTCTGGGTCAAAAACGCCAGTGGAGATCAGGCCCACTCCCTGCTCTCCATCCTCCAGCAGGGAGGCCTTCATCCCCTGGATCTCCAGGATCTGGGCCTCGATATCTGTAGGGACACAAGGAAACATGGTGAAAAACTACCTGTATAGGTAAGCATGGATGACTGACATACACCCCGGTATCAGCAGTGGTGAATGGAATTGATTAATCTATAAATATTATATTTACTGAAATTTATCTGAGGCATGACTTCAGTTTGTGCTGGATAAGGGTGTAAAACCAGTGTGATAGAGCGTACTGTAAAATTTGATAACATGCCCATATATTTTTCCTTTTTTTCCCCCCTATTTAGTTCATCCCTTGGCACAGGGAAACAAAGGAATGCTTCATAAAAGGAAAAAAGAAGAAGAAAAAAGCCTTTAGCTCTTCATCGTGGAATTTTTTGTACATTTAATTAGGAGGATCTTCAGCGTTTCTTAGCAAGGAGAAAAAACAGATGGGGTATTGTACTTGCAAACGATGCTCTCAAAGAGATTTACTCGTTAAAAAATGCTTTAACCCCACACAGAGAATTGGACTGATTGGCAAAGACTAGCAAACGGGCCTTTATTTGCGCTTTCACGCCTTAAATCAAGCTCAAATACTTCCTTACACTCTGCCTGTTAATATCACCGTATGTGACTGTAGTTTTTGATGTAAACATGATCTGTGGTACCAAGACACTGGAACAGTCCTGCACTACAATTAGGTTTGTAAAGTTTATTTACTTTACTGTGAGGTTGCGTTAAACTTATGTATTTATTTTTATTCTATTTTGCAGTACAGGGCTTTATGAATGCACGCCTGTGAAAAGCGCTTTAAAAATAAACGTTACTTACATCATAATTACTGCTTTCACAAACAAAAACTGGGTCACGTAACTCTCAAAGTCATGTCCAAACAGTGCATTAGAATATTTTACAGAAAAGGGTTAACGATTTCCAATACTTGCTACAGAAAACGCCCTCGGTCATTTCCTTCAATATTCCTGCTAAACATCGATTATGAAGCTAATATCAGAGTCTGCTGCCGGACACCAATTGCTGTAGGCATGGTAAACGCTTGTTAGAGGTTGCTAATGCTAACTCGGTTAGCCACGAGAATCACTGAGACATTAAAGAATTACCATCACCTTGGATTACACAGTAACAACAACAAGTTATACTAGCTTAAAGGCGTATCTGACCAAGACAAAAAGCCCAAATGGCGCCCACTATTGCATGCAAGTGTGCAATAAGCTGAGAAAAATAGTCCATTCCAGCTAACAAGAAAGCTAAGCGGTAACCACCAGCGCCATTATCTAAAGCTCCGCGTTGCGTCGTATGAGGCCTGGTGCTTATCGCCTATTTCGCAAATAAACAGGAGCATTACCGTCAACAGAAATACCAGAAAATTTACCGCAATATTTACTGACACCATAAAGCAAAATACGTGGTAAAACAGAACATATTTATGGTAGTTTTAGCAGTAATTTACCTTCGTGCGTTTTGGCGATCTTCGCCATTTTGGTGGCGGTTGTTCGAGACTGAAACCGGATGTGACTTAATTCAGAGTTCCGTGTCTTTCCAGCTGTTCTCAGACCAGTTTTCAATCGCTCAGTAGTTATATTGCTAGTAGTAGGATTAGTATTAGACGTAGTGTATTGACATACTTATAAAAGTTGTAGATACAGTGAAGCAATTAGTATGTGACTTTCCGTCCATGTATGATGTATAATGTCCACTAGCCTAAAACCCCATTAAAAAATCTCAATTGACGCAGCCCTCCAATTGACCTTTCTCATCTTATTTTATTCAGATTTCCCAGATGTTTCTGCTAGAAGCAGCACTCTGATCTTTAATGACAGACTTTTATCAATTGAAATGGAGAATGTCGCCTGACAGAAATCAGTAATATCTCCTTGCACAGCTCCTTCTTTGTCTCCTGGAGTACATTAAAGCCTGTAACTGGGCTGCTTTGTAAAAACGTATACCAAAAAGCCTGTAATTTCACTATGCATGCCACAAACAGAAGTGAAAAGGATAATAAGACAGGTTTTGTTGTTTTGAAGACTTGTTTTTCACAGGGGCTATTCTGGCATGCAGCAGTAGCTAAACATAAGGCTTTTCTAACACCTGGTTCACAACCTTAACTTCAAGTCAAGGCTTTTAACCTCTCGCATTACTAATATCTGTGTTTACCTTTTATTTCATGTGAAACTGGCTTCTTTGAAAGAGATCTATGGTTGGTAAAGTTTCTTCCCCAAATGTCTGTACAAAACACCTGTTATTATAGTTTATGTCCCTTTCTCATAAATGCCCAGGTGTTATTTCTTAGATTTTCTTGTGCTCCTATTGGCTAGAGGACCTATATCTGAAACACTGCAGGGGTGGCTGTAGCTCACGAGGTATAACAGATCATCCACAAAGGCTAGTAGTTAGATCCCTGGCTACATGGCAAATATCCTTAGGCAAGATACTGAACACAGAGTTGCTCTCAGATGCATGGAAGTATGACTCTGTGTGAATGTTGGAAAGCACAGAAAAAAGTGCTTGTATGAATGACACATGCTGTATAAAGCGCTTTGAGTTTGAGTGCTCCAGCAGAGTAGAAAAGCTATATAGAGCAGTCCATCTACTACAGACAATACTTGTGGAGCTAATTGTGAAGCTTTTTTCTTTTCACAGAAAATGAAATTTCAGGACCCAGCCTTGCATTTTGGTTATTAGAAAAGAAAGCTACATGACACTAGATATGTGAGTGACGAGTGTTTATAACAGAAGGATGAGGAATATAGCTGTGGGGAAAGTGACTGATTAGATTTAAAACAGTTGAGTTTTACCTGGTGACTCAGCAGGAAGATGCCAGAAGATGCATGTCGTTGCAGGAAAAACTTGTACCACCAGCTGTGAGGTACTTGACACAGAAGTCAAAGTTTGAATAATAATAATGCCGCCAAAGTGTCCACAAACAACCCTGACTGGGCAGAAATGTTTATACAATTGACAGTGTTTCTGTGTTCAACCTAAAACCACCCTGAACTTTTTTTTTTTTTTAACTTTCATGAGCTTTACTAAAGTGTATGTTATAACATGTATTTTGGACAAGAACACCAGTGCCGATAGGCATATATCATTTCATTCAATATTTATTCATATATATAATAAATGTACCTTACACGTTAGTAAAACAAATATAATGTATCACGATAAGCAAAGAAACTTTCATAATTTACCCCTGAGTTGATGTATATGCAAACAGCTCCCCTTTCCTTTTTAAAAAGGTAAAAAAAAAGCACACAGACAGAAACCTGTTCACTTTCACTTTCAATGTCTTCCTTACTGCAAAGAATTTTAAATATTTCTTTCACTTTGTTATTCAAAAATAGTAGAAACTGTATTCTAACAAATTTGCCCAACAGAGCAGGAATAAATGACAACAAAGAAGGTGTAGTGTAGTCTACAGGTCAACACGTTGACCTATTGATAGTTTTGATATGCAAAGACAAACAGGTTTCACCCGGTTTTCTCGGCCGATAGAGCAACTCGAGCCAACAACTCGTGACTCTATGCGCGTGCGAGCTCGTGCACACGAACCTGAATACGTTGGCGTGACGAACGGCGGGACCGCCCAATAAAAACATTCGGTGGCCACAGATCGTCCAATGGCAAGCGGGTTAGGCCTGTTGAGGGTCGGGCCAAACTGCGCGTAGAGCTCCCTGTCAACTGGTTGATAGCGAGGGAGTGAACAAAGCCGTTAAAGAAGAAGAGAAGATGGCGAGATGCGGTCGGAACTTGAGAAAAGTAGCTGAGTGCATAAAACAGTTACCGTCCACAGCCAACCGGGATATCCAGAACAGAAGCAACGTTAGGTAAAGTGTTTGACTTTTTCAAGTTGTTGTCTGAAACGAGACGGCGTAAAATATGAAGACATAGCTCTAAAACGAGCATTTGTACCAAAGTTACTCACTTTTGGTACGGGGTAGCTAAACACTGCGGCGGTGTACGATTCACGGCCCTGTTTAACTCAAGAATTCGTTAACTACATCTCTGTAGATGGTAGAAAGTAGTAAAATGAGGGTCGAGTAAAAGTAGTATTTGGTCTACCTGTGTAGAAATACTTATAGCAAATGTACTACAGTCACGATGTTGCTGTGATAAGCCGCATAGCACATTACACAATAATTTATATTCACTGAAACATTAAATTGTCGCACTTTCACGCATAGAAAAGTAAAGCTGATTTCAGTTTCTTTTACTCTATATGCATTCTCCTGTGGAGAGCAGCAGTCTTAGCGTAAACTACAAAAATGCACGATAATTTATGTATTGATTATAAACCAGGCTCTTTAATTATTACTATGTTTGCGTAGTGTTTTTTTTTTTTTACGTTCCAACACTGCTGATAGCACAGCCAAGGTGAAGACATGGAAACCTTTAACTTTACATACTTAAACCCCACGATGAAGAAGATCGTAACGATTAGCATCGATTATCTGTGATTTGCAAAACAGTGTAGTAAAAACGACATGCAGGCACAGTCTGAAAATATTCCTAAAATCGTTAAGTTCCATGTGGTAAATGAAACCATCACCAGAACCTGTAGCAGCTTTTCAACAATTATTGTGTCACATGTGATGCATATATTATATTAATTTACTGTTTGTCAGTCATTATCTGTTTATACAACAGCCTCTCTTTAACCTCAAAAGCTGACTGCATTAGAGTATATTATAAACCATGCAGATATGTTTAATACTCCTTATTGTCACTAAGCAGACAGTGTTTCAGATGATTAGTCTAGGTTCTTTTTTCTATTTCAGCTAGTTATCTCTTATATTGGTCTTAGTCCAGTCCCCAGTCCATTCTCTATATCTCAGCCATTTTATCTCCCACCCCCCTCCTTTAAGCCATCTTTCCTCTGATTGAACAGTGGGTGGGTGGGGTTTCTGTGCTCACAGCCAGAGCTGTGTGCCTGAGATGACCATAGTGAGGCTATCTGAAATTCTAAGTTTAGAGCAGTTTGAAGCCTTAGGTTTTCGGTCACACAGTGTACTTATACATACACCGACCTCATTATTTGAAAATTCGGTCATTTTTAGTATGAGCATCTGCTACTGTATGGCCTATATATTTACTCATCACAAGGTAACATTACTTGTTACCTTAGCCTAAACAACAGCACATTATCTGCTCCCTTAAAATTGAACAAGATAATGCTTTTATCTACATTTTCCTAAAGACGTGTTAAACAAATCCAAAGTGTGCTACTTTAATTAGTTTCTCAGTGTATTTGTATACTTCCATGAACTCATTGTCCAGCTGTCTGTTGTTTGGGTTTAATTCTGCTTTGCACCTTTGTGGAGTTTGAGATGTCTCATTCACCTTTTGCTCTGGGCCATTCTCAGCCTGTACCCAGGATACATTTAGAGGTCAGATGTATCATGTTTCAGATAGTAAAACAGGAGTGAATAGGTTCCTGTTTAGGGGCAGTGGGTACATTGGAACTTGATGGAGTGTGGGATGAGTTACAAATGGAAAACCTGATTCATTTGGGAACAGGTTACAAAACGCCATACCTGTGGGAATTGTATTCCTCTAAGCTCATTGAATGCTTATAATTGCTGGCATATTTTTCTGACAGTTGTGAGTCAGTCTTGTTGCACACCTGTGCCACAAACAGGCCTTTATGCTTCTTATTTCACAGCCTGTCGAGACTCGGTTTATTGATTCTTAAAACCTGTGTAGAATCATTCTTGGTATTGTTCTTAGTATTAGGAAAGTCCTATCACTTTAAGCTGACAACAGCAGATTGCTGTCACATATTTAACTTCTTATATTGTCACACCAAAATGTTTGAAAAAGCATTAAATTTATTGTAATTATCGATGTGTTATTGAATTGCTTCCCGTCATGGTGTGGCAGGGGTACTCTGGAACACAGAGCTACAGCCAGCCACAATGGACCAAAAAACCCCTCTTAGACACACTCCTAAGGAGTGGCCAATGAAAATGCCCCTACAGGCTGCTTATGCCTGAGTAACAGGATCTCTAGTTAAGTTGCTGTGGTGAAGGTTATGAGCCAGTTTAAGTCGTCCCATTCATGGTATCATGGGAGAGCTGGGTCAGGGCTTTTCACCTGATCCAACCTTCTCTTGAGCTACTGCTACATGTTGTCTTGAGGAAGGATTACATACTTGATTAATTGTAGAGTTGATTAAAGTAGAGAATATATGTGGACTGTGGTTGTCCACAGTCCACATATATTTTACTTATATCGATATAACATTATAAATATAAGCTAATCATCACATTGTAGAAGCTGGAAACAAATGGTGATGTGATGTTAAGAGCTTTATACCGTACAAGTAATCAATCACTGAACAATGTAGGGCGATTATTTCAAAGGGTACATAGTATTTTTTTCTTTATTTTCCATATTATGTATCTATCCTAAATATGGCCATTAATTTACAAGCGCTCACTGTTAACAAAAAGAGACCACTCTAAAATATTTACTGTTAAAATATTTATGAGGGTGCAACCAATCATAAGAAAAGAGCTAAAAGGAACTAAACTAACTAAACTCAAAGGCTTGTGTGAGACAGAGGATGAACTACATGTGTAACTGTACCTGTGAAAGATGTACAGGGATAATTGTGATCTATTCAGTTGTTTAAGAATACAAATTTGAAGCTGAAAATATATAAGTATGAACTAATTATCACATTTTTTTTTTCTTATCAACATTTAGCAACCTTTTTTGTTTTTCGTCAGTTAACATCATGAATTGTTTCACTGATATTTATGACAAGTTGGAACAAGTCGAGCCTTTCAGTCAGTGAGGTGTAAGACAGTCTTAACACTCTAAGAAAACAGCCTGGAAAAAAAAATGTTGAGAAATGAGAAAAGGAGGGAAGTGTATGAAAAGACTTAACTGATTTTACTAGTTAATGATTTTTTGGCGTGATCAGCTGCCCAGAACTGCTAATCATGTTTAATTTATTGCAAACAAACACAGAAAAATCAAACAAAGACATTTTTTAGGTCTCAAAAGAGACTTTAAAGATGACTCATTCAAATGGTTGTAGATTAACTTTCACAGTGAGGAAATCTTGAACGAGTGAGAAAATATTCTAATCTAAGATCTTGATTATTCTGAGATGCAGGCACAGAGACCTGGAGACCGAATGGCTGAGTAGTGATTCCTGCTCTATCTCTTTGAAGTCTGCTTGCCGTCTCGGACCTGGGACACATGGATAGTTGGTGCATTGTAATGTACATTCACGCAGGCGTCTGCACAGACCCTCCCACTCACTGCCTGATGATGAAATTAGTTTTAATTGTGTTTCAATCTAAAATTGCTGGCTGCACTTTATTAGCCGATAATTAAATGTTGGCTAATTAAGTGTAGCCAACACTTCATTATCTCAACCAAACCAGTCCTTTAGAGGTTTTAGAAACATGAATATCAACTGTATTTTTCTTGTGTTCACTATATGTCAAGATGTTTGTAAAATAGGTGAACATAAGTCCATAGGCAGTGGGGGAGTTTTCCTCCCCCAGAATTCATGGAATTCCTCTTATGTGCAGTTCACCCATTGTCTGTAATGTCTGGCCCCCCAGGCCAAACAGAAAGCACAGTTCCTGTAGTCAGCTGTAGTCAGAGCTACACAGTGATCAAGGTGTCCAAAGCTTAAAGTAAAATCAATGTCCTTGACCTTGTTACGTTACTGCCATCTGTATTTGTGTGACTTGTTTTATTTGAGTGACAAATGTTTGGCAGGCGTGGCGAGTTTCCTCTCCCCAGAATAAAGGCTGGGGCTGGGCTATGTTTACAGGTACTGCAGGATAATTATCAGCTGGTCATATGCTGGTATAGATCAGGACTTCCTGTCCCGCTTAGCTTGATTATGAAAAATATTACAGCGGTGCACCCTGAGGACAAAACGCATTCAAGAGTGGAGGCACAAACATTAAAACGGCTTTTCATCTGGCTCCTTCCTGTGACCCAGACAGTTCCTGTCAGAGATCTATTTATGCTGAAGCCTCCAGGAACAGAAACTCCAGGACGCAAGTTCCACCTGGAAGCTTTTGTATTGCAGACAATGTGATAGTTATATACTACCCTCCATGTTTAAATTAGCTCTCTTTCAACCAGAAACTCGGACACTGCATGGGTCAGTCAACTGGCCATCGTGAGAACGGAAGCACAGAGTCCCTGCAGACTTCATCCCCTGACAGTTGACTAGTTTAAACAGAATGGCTGTTTCCTGGGTGTTGACAGAAAAAGAGAATTTTGGGTGTTTTATAAAACTCAGAGGCTTCTCGCTGTCATTAAGCAGCTTTCTGTGGCCTCAGATTGTTTGGGTAAAAACTAGAACTTTTTGGATGAGAAACAGCAGTTTTTTGAGTAGCTGGCAGAATGTTGATCCAGAAAGAAGTTAAAAACATTTTTGATGTCATAACAACAGCTACTGGAACGTTTTCACAGTACAAAATGGAGAGAAGGAAACAGTTGTCTCTCAGTCTGCTTTTTGAGGCCAGAAGGGGAATTAAAGAAAAGAGTTTTTCCTAATGTTTCTGGGTGCCTAACATTCTTTATATCTTTTTATGAGGGAGGTCACAGTATGGTGCTTTCCATAATGTAGTGCAGGAGGGATGTTTGCACGACATGTGCTTCACTGTATGCTTTAGCCTGAGCAAGAGTAAAGAAGAAGAAGAACCCACAGTGAGAGGCATGAGCTGTGGCTACTTAACAGTCCAGTATTTCCCACTGCAGGCAGCACAGACCAAACACAGTCACACCCTGTTTGTTGTGTCAAAAGGAATTTAAAGAATAACAAAATGTCAATGTTGTGTCAAAACTTGCTTGTGCTGGCCATTCTCTGATCTCTGCTGTTAGACTGGGGTCAAATCACACAAACTTTCCAAACTGAGAACAACAGATCGATGCGCCCTGGTCTCCTCTGCTTTCTGAGAGCTTATTGCGTTGTTGGTGACTTGTTGGTTTTTGTTTGGTGATCAGATACCTTTCATCATGCGGGATCCTGATGATGCGTGCGCATCCCCTGCTGAGTGCAGCCGTGCCAGGGCGCCCCATCACACTGCCTACACGCAGCTTCTTCAACCTCGCAGATTCCTTCTCCAAGAGGAAGGAGTACTCAGAGAGACGCATCATTGGGTGAGTCTGGATCCACTTACAGTGTTTTTGTCATTTTTATTTTTAAATTAATTTCTTTTTTTGCCTCAAGACACATTTGGACAGGATTTTTATCTCAGGAGGAGACAGTATCTGCGAGGAAAAATTAGTATTTTGTAGAGAAACAAGAGTTTTTTCAGTTTTCTCCTGCAAATGTTTTTTTTCAGCTTGTATTTAACCACTTAAAGTCCTTAAAATGTATTTTTACTCTGACCCTCCTGAAAACTTAAAAATAGTTTCACAGGCAGCTTTTGAAAGAGGATGGAAAAACTCATTCATCAGAATGCTATGGCTCCAAGCTTTCTAATTCCTCTCATAATTGGCATAGATTTTTGGCGGTAGCACATTGTTAAACAATGACGTCATGATTTGTAGCATGCCTGAGTCACACACAAGCCCTTTGACTTCTATTTCTATGCTGTGCTCTGACTCACAGATAAAAAAAACAGCTGAAAAACATGTTTACACACACAGCAAAATGATCAGAAATCAGTAATGGGACTGATAAAGAACTGGACCTATGAGCACAATCAATAATGCCACCAACAAAAGAGAAAATCTTAATCAATATCCATAATTACTTCTCAGTGTCTTTCTGTGATATCTAATCAGACTTTAGGTCTGGGTTGTCCTGCTGTTGAGCTTTCATGTCCATTGCAGACGAGATGAAATGTAATCAAACCACACGGCTACAAGGGCTGAAATTGAAGCTCCAAAATATGATATAATGCACCAATGTCAGTGATCTCCAGTATTGGCAACATGCGGTGCACTCAGCTGCTCTGAAATGCCCCTTGTACCAGTGAGTGTTTGGAGTCTCGTCTCTGTATCTGTACCCTACGTGTGTGTGTGACGCACTAAATGTCCTCCCGTGCTCCTCAGAGAGGTCATAATCACTAAATCTGCTTGTATAAATAGACATAGGCCCTGGCAGCTATTTTCCCTCAGCTGGACGTCTGGAATTATGTAACACGTACAGACAGTGTTACACAGTGTCATTCAACACCTCCGCTTTTGTTTTGTGTGCTTTACTGCTCTTCTTTTGCCCTTATTCCAACATCCCTTACTGACCTATTTGAGCCTTTTCTGGGTCAACGCTGTTGTATTGTGGTTGGTGTCTTGTCACACAGTTGCTGACCTTCATCTCCTTGGTGACGTGCAGCCTTGCGTTAACATATTTGCTCTCTCTGTTTCCGTGTCCCTGCAGGTATTCCATGCAGGAGATCTATGAAGTGGTGGCTGAGGTGGAAAACTACCGCCTCTTTGTTCCCTGGTGCAAGAAGTCTGAGGTGGTCTTCAAGAGATCCGGCTTCTGCAAGGCCAAATTAACCGTGGGCTTCCCCCCTGTAGTGGAGAACTACACCTCTCTCGTCACTACAGTACGCCCTCACCTGGTCAAGGTAAGATACTGCTTCAAGCTCATGGTTGGAAAAACCTCCACTGTTGATGTTAGTACTGTGACATTATTAGGAAAACGCAGAGTAGGTGAAGGAAAACACTCAATCTAAAAGAAACGAACCAAAACGGTAAGAATGAAAAATTCATTTAGATAGACTGTGCTGGGCAGACACTCTTGGTGTCTATTCAGCTCGACTCTACTTTTCCACTGCAGTGGAGTACCACCTAATGTGTATGGGAGCATTATAGCAACATGGCAGGAAGTCTGACATCACAGGATGATGGTTGATCTATTGCTTTTTGTCAGACTCGGGGACCACTGTGTTGTTGTTGTTTGTTTTGTTTTTTTGCAGCTGTTTTTCCTCATTATTGGTTTTAAAAATGGTGGTATTGATTTTTGTGAAAGAAGTGCTCTAATGACTCATCGAATGACGCCATTGACTGGCCAATGCGTGTCACGCAGCCTGTGGTTGTTACATTTTTGGATCGCCTCAGATCGCTTGAAACCCCGACCAAGTTGTTACTTAAACTACCCTGTACCAGGTACTGCCACCTAATGGAAAATCCTAAAAACCATGTTGAGCCGAGCCAAGTGGGTACTAGTGGAAAAAGGCTGTCTGTGTTAAGTCCTGATTAACGTCTTCCTGCAACGTTGTAGATTTTCCTCTCGTTTGTTATTTATCCCTGTTGTCATTAGACAACATGTGATGGAAAGTTGGCCACACAAGAAGGGGGTGTAAAAAGCTGGCTGTCACAGAGACGTGAAGGCTGACACAAATAGCTGAATAACAATAAATTGAAAAAAGAGGAGACAATACCTGCCCCTCTCACCTCAGCAAAGCTGAACAAACAAAGGCTGAGGTGGGTGTGAATATCATTAGAAGATAACACTCAGACGGCACCTCTCTGAGGTCTGAAAGATGCGGGAGACATTTGCAACACTATCTGCTCCTTTCAGCGAGCCAGGGTTATCAGCCTTAAATTCCACGTCTGTAAAATGTAAATAGAACAGACTGCACTGATTGGTGAACTATCACACTGACTGAAAATTATGGAGGACCACAAGAGCCACGCGCATCGAAATAAAAATTTCTGTGCTTTAATAATGAATTGTAGAATAAATTCTGCAATTGTAAATTCATTTTTGAATTCCAATTTAATAAACTGCATTTCAAAATCCTTTTTCCAGTTGCATTTCAAAATCCTTTTTCCACTTGCAATTTAATAAACTGCAGTTCAAAATCCTTTTTCCACTTGCAGTTTAATAAACTGCAGTTCAAAATCCTTTTTCCACCTGCAATTTAATAAACTGCAGTTCAAAATCCTTTTTCCACCTGCAATTTAATAAACTGCAGTTCAAAATCCTTTTCCACTTGCAATTTAATAAACTGCAGTTCAAAATCCATTTCCCTTTCCTGTTCGCTCCGGGATTAGCTGCTGGATTAGCTCCTGGATTAGCTGCTGGATTAGCTCTTCGATTAACAACTTGCTGGAGGCTATTCAAATTAGCCACACCGTGGGATGTGAGCTCTCTGATTGGTTGGTGGACACAGGCTGTCTGCCAGCCTGGATTTTTCTAGCTCATAGCTTCTCCCTGCTACAGCGTGTGTGCTTGTACAAAAGGCCGTTCAGCGTCGGGATTTACACTGGCTCGACACGGATATGTGAAGAATGAAGGGAGCCTGCAGCGAAAGCGGAGAGCCAACCTCTGACTGAGTGCCTGTCTACACATTCTGACCACCTGTTGAAGGTAAGGTGCTAAAACGCTGGCCGCACGTAGCCCGTTATTTTAAGGTCATCTTAGCTAATGAAAGTTTTACGTCGCAGCTGTACGAGCTCGCTACGTGTTTTGTAAGCTGCTGTGCTCTTCACAAATAAAGCTGGAAGCAGCTCAGACTGTTAGAACCAGCACTGAGCCCTGTTACATTTATACGGTGTTAGAGCAATGGCTGCAACCTACAGCCTTTAAACTAGCGATTACAATGCTGACAGTAAACTCGTCAGTCCAGATGTTACCACATTACTCTATGGTACTTAGAGTTAAAACAACTGAGACAGGCTGATTAAAATAACAGCTGTCAGTTCTCTCATTCAATATATCAAGACTGGAGATCGCGCTACTGATTTCAGTTCATTTAATATGTGAGTGCACAGATTCATTCTCAACTGGACATAAATGATGATCAAAGGTTGTATATATGATGAAGTCATCAAATCCCAGCCTCTAACACAGTGCGCTGAATCTTAGCTTTGAATGTCCAGTATATTCTAATCAGTGCAATGTAAGCATTCACTGAACCTACAGTATCTACACCTGTGTGGCAAATGTGTGGTAATACAGATAATGAAATTTAATTATTAATACAATATACATCATGAAAAATGAAAGCTGAAATTGATTCAGTTTAGTACTTTTCTCTGTATGCTCTGTGATTATAAAGGCCTTAAATTCTGTGATATACTGTAAATGATTTTCACAGAGGTCTTAAAGTACTTAAATCACTGCTGATAGTCTGGTTGTTTATATTTTCACGTTTTTGTGTCTGTAGGGCTGTTTGATGACGATTTGGACTCCTCTGGGAGATGAGGACACACCCACATCTGTTCCATACTGCAGCCATTGATGGTGTTACAGCTCTGAGTCAGCTTTGGGCCATCAGACGCACACACTGGAAAACCAGCACCTGGACTTCATGCAGGAGAGACGGCCTCAGTGATCTAGGTTCATAAGCGAGTTCAAACATTTCTGGCCTCTTATCACTTAGATTTTGAATGCATTTAAAGCAGGAACTGCACACCTAGCTGTCAAAAGTTTGGCAGCATGAGTACTGTAAAGTTTTGTAGGGTCCTTGTTAAAAATTCCACAAGCACCACACCACATTTGTCATATATAGTTCAATTTTTTACAGGACACTTTTGAAATTTTATATATATATATATATATCTATCCTAGTTATCCACTTGTCAGTAATTTTTGAGTAAATGGATGTCACTGATAAATCAGTGGTGATTCACCTGCAAATGTTTTTAACAAACTTTGTTTTTTGTAGAATTCATCAGCAGCTGTGGAGAGATGCATTTGAATATCTTCTGGTTCCACTTTTCCTTACCGGGAAGCTGAGTATTGCTGATTTCTGACAAGGACACAAACCTCAGTGCTTATCATGGGTGTTACATCCTCTGTGCAGCAATTCCAGAGAAAACGAGAGAGCAACGACCACTCATTAACACCAGCCAGAAATCTGTCCCTTTCTGGCAGCTGTGGAAACTTCCAATAAGAAAGTTTGCATTCTTAGAACAATGCTGGATCATGTGTGATGTGTCATATGAGGATATTACATTTTGCCTTAATTCTGCTCAATTAAGTGTTCTGATCGTTGATCCAATATGGCAGCTTTGTGTTGTGCTGCAAGTTAAAACTCATTGTCCTCATGAGCACAGCATCTAACAACTCTCCTTAAGTCGATTGACTTTAACTGGACACAATGGTTTCCAGTGGAGATACATTCATCACTCATCCGTGACACTGGAGAAGTCACCTGGATGAGTGATAAAACAATTTTCCATGGAAAATCCAGAGGAACTAAACTTTGTTGTTGTTTCTTTGGGCTCAATTTTGCCTGAGGCTGAAATTGAGCCCAAAATGTTTTCTTCTTTCAGAATGTTTTCTTCTGAAAGAAGAAAACATTTTGCAGTTAATCAGATAAAAAGATTGTTGAACCAGGTGGTATTCTCTGGACTTTAAGACCAAAACTGAACTCAGTGAATTGACATTAGACTGGAATTCATAAGATGAATAGAAATACTGCTGAAGCTGAATGGTGTGTGTGTGTGTGTGTGTGAGTGTGAGAGATCTTTGTTTTCTCCAATTCACCAGGTCTGTAAAGTTCAGTATGACTGTGGTACATGATACAAAAGAATAAATACAGAAGAATAACAACTTTATGTGAATAACTTTTACTTGTTTTACGAGTTATTTTTAAGAAGAGTAAAGTACAAATGTGTACAAGTTAGAGACTTCCTCAGTAAGTTTACACTCTTTTGGAGTGATTTTAATTGTGTGTTAAAGAAGAAAGAGATTAGAGGTAAAGTAGAGGATGCAGAGTCCATCACTGAGGCCGTCTCTCCTGCATGAAGTCCAGGTGCTGGTTTTCCAGTGTGTGCATCTGATGGCCCAAAGCTGACTCAGAGCCGTAACACCATCAATTGCTGCAGTATGGAACAGATGTGGGTGTGTCCTCATCTCCCAGAGGAGTCCAAATCGTCATCAAACAGCCCTACAGACACAAAAACGTGAAAATATAAACAACCAGACTATCAGCAGTGATTTAAGTACTTTAAGACCTCTGTGAAAATCATTTACAGTATATATCACAGAATTTAAGGCCTTTATAATCACAGAGCATACAGAGAAAAGTACTAAACTGAATCAATTTCAGCTTTCATTTTTCATGATGTATATTGTATTAATAATTAAATTTCATTATCTGTATCTTTACCACACAGGTGTAGATACTGTAGGTTCAGTGAATGCTTACATTGCACTGATTAGAATATACTGGACATTCAAAGCTAAGATTCAGCGCACTGTGTTAGAGGCTGGGATTTGATGACTTCATCATATATACAACCTTTGATCATCATTTATGTCCAGTTGAGAATGAATCTGTGCACTCACATATTAAATGAACTGAAATCAGTAGCGCGATCTCCAGTCTTGATATATTGAATGAGAGAACTGACAGCTGTTATTTTAATCAGCCTGTCTCAGTTGTTTTAACTCTAAGTACCATAGAGTAATGTGGTAACATCTGGACTGACGAGTTTACTGTCAGCATTGTAATCGCTAGTTTAAAGGCTGTAGGTTGCAGCCATTGCTCTAACACCGTATAAATGTAACAGGGCTCAGTGCTGGTTCTAACAGTCTGAGCTGCTTCCAGCTTTATTTGTGAAGAGCACAGCAGCTTACAAAACACGTGGCGAGCTCGTGCAGCTGCGACGTAAAACTTTCATTAGCTAAGGTGACCTTAAAATAACGGGGCTACGTGCGGTGACGCTAGCGTTAGCCACGTTAGCACCTTACCTTCAACAGGTGGTCAGAATGTGTAGACAGGCACTCAGTCAGAGGTTGGCTCTCCGTTTCGCTGCAGGCTCCCTTCATTCTTCACATATCCGTGTCGAGCAGAGTAAATCCCGACGCTGAACGGCCTTTGTACAAGCACACACGCCGTGGCGGGAGAAGCTATGAGCTAGAAAAATCCAGGCTGGCAGACAGCCTGTGTCCGACTCAACCAATCAGAGAGCTCCTTACATCCCACGGTGTGGCTAATTTGAATAGCCTCCAGCAAATTGTTAATCGAAGAGCTAATCCAGCAGCTAATCCAGGAGCTAATCCAGCAGCTAATCCCGGAGCGAACAGGAAAGGGAAATGGATTTTGAACTGCAGTTTATTAAATTGCAAGTGGAAAAAGGATTTTGAACTGCAGTTTATTAAATTGCAGGTGGAAAAAGGATTTTGAACTGCAGTTTATTAAATTGCAAGTGGAAAAAGGATTTTGAAATGCAATTGGAAAAAGGATTTTGAAATGCAGTTTATTAAATTGGAATTCAAAAATGAATTTACAATTGCAGAATTTATTCTACAATTCATTATTAAAGCACAGAAATTTTTATTTTGATGCGCGTGGCTCTTGTGGTCCTCCATAGAAAATCATTCAGGCTGGAGTGAGAAGCACTCAACATTTTTTGGGTGTGAGAGTGTAAACTGTAAATATCATCCTCGTCAAAACAGGCCGTCTTTGAAGCTGGGATTAGGTGCAAAGTTCAGCTGGAAATTCTTTTTACTTAGTTTGGCTGCTCAGAGGGTGTTTACAGTGTTTTCTGAGGCTGTAAATTCACAGTTGTTGCTCTAAGCAATTCACAAATGCAATGTCTTGTTGCTGACTGACCGCAGAAAACTTGTACATGTTGCTTTTCAGGCGTCCTGCTCAGAGGGTAAACTGTTCAACCACTTGGAGACGATGTGGCGTTTCAGCCCTGGCCTCCCTGGGTACCCTCGGACCTGCACTGTGGATTTTGCTGTAAGTACAAACAGCTTGTTGCAGGGCAACATACCGGAAAATGTCCACTATGTGAGATTGTGCTCTGTGATCATGTGTTGGCTCATCTCAGCATGTCTGGATCAGTTTCATACAGTCACACAGTTACAAACTCAGCTGCTAACTTTATCGTCTCCTCCTCCTCAGATCTCCTTTGAATTTCGCTCCCTCATCCACTCCCAGCTCGCTCACGTGTTCTTCGATGAGGTGGTGAAGCAGATGGTTTCTGCGTTCGAGCGCCGTGCCTCCAGTGTATACGGAGCCGAGACGCCCATCCCGCGCGAGCTCATGTTCCACGAGGTCCACCACACGTAGCGACAGCCTCCCTCTGCTGCACAAACACGGACCCACAAACAACAACGTCAGAGAGCCCGAAGAGAGACTATCTTTGTTCTAACTGAAAGTGCCTTTCTCACAACAATGAAACCATTTCCTGTGTCAGATTTTAAAGCTGGTGTGGATCCTCCAGCTGATTTTCACCTTGGTGCTAATGCAGGCTCCTGTATCAGACCTTGATCTGGTTGTGAAACTGAGCCCGCAGGTCAAATGGAGGCCCCGCGGTGCGTCAGGCCAGTGCGTCATCACTTCTGTACACATTAGCTATAGGGATGCACCAGAGCAGGCACTGACACAACTGAAAACCGAGACAAAGCAATGATGAGCTGCAACATGCAGAGTTTATTCAGATATTTTAGATATTTACTTTTATTTACTTTTGCACACAGATTCTCTAACGTTACATTTACCTGCACCTAACAGTCGAAGACTTGAAGATATTCAGTTTCACACATGACACAGGAAAGCAAAGAGTTCAGCTGGAGCCAGACAATGACTGAAATTATTCCGGAAGCTGCTGAATAATTGAAACCTTTCTTTTTAAGTAAGCTGCGTTTCCACCACATGGACCAGAGCGTAGGTTAAGTTCCAGGGGAAAAAGTTTCTGCTTACACTTCTCAAAAGTACAGGAACTTCAGAGGGGAGGGGGGCGTGTGATTGGTGGCATACTCTGGAGTACTGAATTACCAACAACTACTGGACATTATTTTGTTGTATAGTCTAATGCTAAACCAGCTGTCACCTATTTATAAATGGACTCATTTGCTGCTAAGCTGTATGAAGGAACAGTTTAGTTCCTGGACCTCTGGACACTGAATGGAAAAGCAGCTTTAAACAGAAAAAAGAACACAGGCTCCAGCTGCTTAAGTGTGTGTTGTGCTTTGTTTTGTCAAAATGATTGTGAAACTGAAGATTTTTTGGTCTTGGACTGTTGGTCGCACATTTGAAGACATTGCAGTGCACTGTGGCAAAACACACAGGGCTTTTCTCAGTATTTACTGACAGAATTTGAGGATTGTGAAAGCAAACATTTATTGTGGCTAGTCTAGTCTGCTGATGAGGACCACTTGAACATTTCTCACCCCGTATGGTTCTTTTAGTACGATGGAAATGGAAAGGCAGCTTCATTTATATTCCAAACACAGAGGCAAAGAAGAGCATTAGACCAACATCACAATAAAAAGCAGAAGAATTTCACTGAATGTACAGCAACGTGACATGTAAAGTATAAGATTAAAAAAAAATGAAAGACATAAGGAAAAAAAAGGTCCCAGTGAGAGACGATACAGGATGTAGTGACGCCAAAACAAAGTGACACAGTTTCAGGGAAGCACAAGGTTACTAATGATGCCCAAAAGCTTTCCTGCCTTCCAAAATGCACTTTACACTGTGCACACAGCTGGGACATACTGTGCCATAACATTGCACCTTGAACTTTGACCCTCTCGCTGTATCTGCCATGACATTGTAGGTCAGAATGGCCAGAAAAGTACACACATACTCCGTACCCCCTCTGGATACTGTAGAACATCCTGGTATTTTGGCATTTATACTTTTGTGGTAAACTCCATAATAGTGTAGTATGAGTAATGGAAGTCAGAACCAACACCACTGAAATCCCATATCTTTGTACCAAAGGTAGAGTATGTGCCCATGATGGGGCACAGAGAATGTTATAAATCCCCCGTTTTAACAGAAACTCTCACAACAAACCAACATGTTGTATCATAGCCAGCAGATTAGACACTCGCTGGATGTCTAACTGCTGACAGACTAAGCTGCTGTTATTTAGCTGCTTTATTTTCAGTGTGGATGGACACTGGACGTCCATCATTAGTAACTGAGTACTCAGTTAGACAGCAGTGGGTGGAGATCTTTGGGTTTAAGTGTGCAATAGCAGCGGTGTGTTGTAGTCATGCTGAATGCAGCCGAGCAAGCGTGTAAAACCCACTGCTGATGTCAGGGCCCAGAGCGGCTGCTAGGCAGGAGCCAGAGCTCGTTTTATCAAACTAATGAGAATTAGTTTTGGTTGTAGTGTTGTTTTTGATTTCACTCCTGCTGTATGCAGTTTAGCTCGTTTCAAACTGAGGATTTTTGAGATTTAAAAAACGCTTTACATTACTTGCTGAAGTGGCTGCATCTTTAGTCACAGTTCTGTTTATTTGTTTTTGTTTTTGGAGCTAGATGTTACCATGTTTGAACAAGAGCTGGTTTAGTTAGCAAGCTAAAGTAACGCTCTGTCACTATTTAAAACTACTCAGATGTTTTGGTTAGTTGAACTTCTAGGATGTCCCTTTCAGTGAGATGTGTTCAGTCAGGGTCCACTACAACTTCTTTCAAAGTAGCCACTCTCTAAATGAACGAGTCATACACTCATTTAGAGTGTCTCTAAATCACCTCCATGTTCAGGTGTTATGAAGGGAGAGTTTTTTTGTACCAGGCTGTAAACATGTTTTTTTTCTGCTGTAAAGTTTTTAACATTTTTAACATGGAAGTCTATGAGGATTGGCTCACTTTTGGGGCCAGCCTCAAGTGGCCACTAAAGGAACTGCACTGTTAGGCAGTTCAGCTTTGGCTTCATTCATCATCTCCCACCATGTTATTAGCAGCCTCCATATATGGTCATAAATGTGCTTCATGTTTGACCTCTGACTGATGTCAGAGTGGTTGCTCCTTCAGTGTTGACCCCTCACAGCCCAGTACAAATAAACTGAGAGTGAGATCTATGGAGAATGTAAAAGGACGTAGCCCTGAACATGTATGCGGGCTCAGTCGCCCCTACTGTTGCTTTGCTTCACACTGGCACCTTTCAGTTAATCATGAATGTCAACCGCGTCCCACCAGCCAATTGGAAAAGCGCAACCTTGACTTCTTCTTAGTTCATTCAGTGGTGTCTGGTTCTGCAGGATCACGTACTTGTGTGTATGTAAGGATTATTTAAAGGTAACTTAATTTGTGCTGAATTAGCGGTGATATGTTTTGTAGGCAAATACAAATCAATAAAAAGGGAATTGGCTGCAAGGGAATACAACTGTGCTGCAAGACTTTCTGTTGATCATGAAACAAAACCGTGAGAAAATGATACTAACCCTGATAAATGCTAACCTAAAGAAGAGAAATCAAATGTTTAAATGCAACACAGAGATTCAGAGAGTGCATTCTGATCATTATTATTAGCAAACAGCTCATTGTTTAGTCAGAAACAGCTTTTACCATTACACAACCAGCATGTTACTTGTAGCGGTTTGATAAGATGGGGCTCAGATCAGGATGTTTCAGTGATGAGTCCGCTGACCTGAACCCTTCCACCTGTCCAACACACAGCACCCACAGAGTGCCTCCAGACCTGCTGGCAACATATTTATCTTCATTTGTAAAGGAACAATATACTCATTTTATCATATTTATTACTTAGTTTAGGTGTAAATGCAAGCACTTCACTCTGGGAGCCACATGTTAGCATTTAGAAGCAGTATTCCTAATACAATGTCATTTTACAGCACTGGGGGAACTCCTCCATCAGTGTTGCTGTATCAGTATCGTCATGTTTATACACTGCTCTGCATTTGCCTTTTCTCTGCTTACTATCACTGCTTTACTGCTTATGAATGCTAACTAAGGTGGCTTCATGTGAAGTGTAAGTGTGTAAATACTAGTTTTAAGATCACATTAGAGCTATACACTGCTGTTAAAGAGTATGATTATGGATTTGTGTCAGCTTGTTTCATGCGATGTGGAAAGGACGTTTTGTTTGTGTTGAAAAACGTGGACCGACTGCATGATTTATAAAGTATTTTTTCTAAAAAACAAACCTGGGGTCTCTGGTGTGTTTCCTCCCTCTGGGCTGGGACCAGACAGAAATAGGGTCGTCATGTGAGCATTGAGAATAGACCTGCTGCAAGCGAAGCATCTGAACAGTCTGTCATGAGCTTTGGAAATGTCACTGCAGGCAAAGGGCAAATTTCCCTCTGCCCTTTCAAAGCTAACACGGATCACTGGGAACATCTGAAAGCAGACTCACAATTATTACTGTAACATCACTTGATTGGTAGTTGACCTACTCATACACTTACAGGACATTTTAAAAGGTGGCTCCTCGTGAACAAAGGCCAGAGTTTTGAAAACTGGGGACAGCATGTGTAGTTCATTTACAGTGATGTCCGTGACATGTGAAACTGAAACCAAAAACTCCCCAGATTAACTCGTAAAAATACCCCACACGGTCGAGGCAACACAGCTCACATCACCTAAGTTGAGCATGTAGCTCACTGAATTGTGTAAAATTATTATTTTTTGAGAAAACAGCTCAAACATGCACTGTGAAAAATATCTGAACCTTTTTGTGTTGACTGTCATGTCTTATTTACAGCCTGTAGCACATTTATAACCAACAGAAGCTGACCCGAAGAGATTCACGGGCAAAACAACACATGTAGAGAATAAATATTAATATTTAATAATTAGTTAATATTTGAGACAAGTGGTGAGTATTAACCTCCTAGGACCTGGCGTCCACATATGTGGACATCACATTTTAGGTTTTCTAGACCAAAATACTAAATTTTGCTCTACAAGGGCCTGATATCCACTGAAAAGGACATTATACTGCATCGAAATTTAAAACGAATGTCCTCGTGTGGATCTCATTTTTGTCACAAAACAAAAATCAGGTAAAAAATAAAAATTACGTAATTCTTTATTTTTACATTCATCAGGTCCCAATCAGCCCAAATAGCAAAGAGAAATTAAAAATGCATGCCATGAAAGAGTTCGGGTCTTAAAGATTTCTAACTGCTCACCCACTCTGTCACAGGCAGCAGCTAATCAGTGATGCGCTGAGGCCTCTGCCACGTATAGGTGCTGAGCACACCATATATGCCCACACAGCCACGCTCAGTAGAGTTGTAGCTTTAGTGGAAGGCTGTGCAATGTTACAAGATTATTTGCAATATCAGCTGTAACTGAGTACATAATCAAATATTACCTCAAGGTTATGAATAGACTGTCTTTCAGCCTCATCTTCATCTTCGTCTCCCTAATTGTGTTACATAATGACTTAGTAACCAGTATAAGGAGAGATACACCCAAAGGTGTTTCTTTCCTGCTTTGCATAATTGGTAAAAAACAAAAAACCCAAAACCCCTATTTGACTAATACACAATAAGTTCCTGCAGATGTTTCATAATAGAAGCAATATTAAGGTTTTCTGTCTTGGGAAATGTTAGAGGGCTTTTAATGAGTCTCTATAAATTGTCGTGCAGGAACTTTAACAAAAAGTAATACAATACTACAAATAGTACTTTTAGAAATGAAGTCTCTCACTCTGAATGTCCCCGTTGGACAGTGTCTGTATCATCATGTCATTTGGACTAAGACTCTTATTAAAGCACATGTCAGTGAAAGGAGCTCCTTTCATGCTCTACAGCCTGCCCCAGGTGAGTATCTGTGACAGCTACAAAAACTAACACCAAATCAACATATTACACAAAGAATAAATATTTACATACAATTTCCTAAAAATAATTCATTAATCATTTGGACTAGAAATACTTTGATGAAACTCCCCTAACCTGTCACATTGGTTTGCCCCAAACCGTCGGCTGTCAGGCAGCAATTCTCTGTAGACTATGTGACCCAGACTCATGAGCAGTTCTGATTAATGTTGGTAAAGAGGGATAGATGTGGGCTGTACGATGGTGGAGTAAAGGGTAAGAATGAGGGTGATGAGGGTTAGGATGAAGAGTGCTCTGCTGGTGCCAACCCCGGCTCTTCATTCTTCCCCCTCGTCCGTCTTTTCTTTTGCTCTGTCATTATTTGTGTTCTCCTTCCTCTCTCTCACTATTTCCTTCACCTTATTTTCCCACCATTTCTATTTCCGCCTTTCACTTTCGTTCTTTATCTTCCTTTCTGTGTCTGTCTTTTTCCTGGTTTTCTTCCTCTTTGTTTTCCTGTGCTTCCTTCTGAGCACTTGTTTCTATTTGTTGCTTCTCCTTTGTGTTGGATACAAGCTTCTGTATAGAAAAAAACCCTCCAATGTTGATCTGCTAAACTGTGAATCAGTCTGAAACTGGCTGTTAGGCCCTGAATTTGGTTGCTGAGGAGTTTGATCTTCTCTTTTACCTCCCTTGCTGTCTCCTTCCATTCTTTCTCCTTTTTCACCAGTTTCTTACAGAGAAGGTTTTTATGTTGTCCATCCATCACCTCTCTGAGCCATTTCCTCTTTAATGGTTGGCTCTGTCGATTCACCAGTTCTGTTCCAGTGTTCTTCCCTTATACTTTTGTTTGAGCTCTTCTTGGAGCCTGAGGACATCATTTCTATGTCCATATTGCAGAATAAAATGCATCCTTCAGTCCCTGTATGATTGCACTTAGAGGAATCCGGTTAGCATACTGTTGCTGGGTCACAGCAGCTGACCAAAAGCCTATGTGGGCCACCACAGGCAGCACCGACCTGCACCGGCCCGAATGCCTGAACAATAAAAACAAACAAACATGTGACCCAACCTGTAGATTTAAAAAATATGAAACAGTTGGAAAGCCTCTGATTGGCAATGGCCTAATTTTCCAGCATGGCAATGATCCCGAACACACTGCCAGTGCATTGAAATGAGATAGAAAAACATACAGTGGAAGGATATACAGCAGGTCATCTCCCAGTTGGAAGGTTGGTGAACTGATCCGTGGCTCCTCCAGTCTGCACGTCAAAGTATCCTTAGATACTGAATAAATGAAAAATAAATTAACTGAACAATAAATAAGTCTCAGTGTGTGTTTGGGTGAACTTTTAGGAGGAAGTGTTTTGAGTGCTCAACTTTACCAGACAGGTGCTATATAATTACCAGTCCATTCCATCCATCCACCCATCCAGGGCCGCGGGGGCAGCAGCCTAAGCCTAAGCAGGGAAGCCCAGACCTCCCTGTCCCCAGCCACCTTCGCCAGCTTGTCTGGGGGAACACCAAAGACCCGTGTCCTGGGTCTGTCCCTGAGCCTCCTCCCGGTGGGACATGCCCAGAACACCTCACCCAGGAGGCGCCCAGGAGGCATCCTCGTCAGATGTCCGAACCACCTCAACTGGTTCCTTTCGATGTGGAGGAGCAACGGCTCTACTCTGAGCCCCTCTTGGATGGCCGAACTTCTCATCCTATCTCTAAGCGAGAGGCCAGCCACCCTTCGGAGAAAGCCCATTTCTTCCACTTGTATCCACAATTTTGTTCTTTCGGTCACTACCCACAGCTCATGACCACAGGTGAGGGTAGGGACATAGATCGACCGGTAAATTGAGAGCTTCGCTTAGAACATTACTGAAATAGTGTGTAGCCAGCATCCACAGAACCTTGGAATGCCCTGAAAGAAACCCAGAGAACTATTCCTAAATAAAGGTGGCCGAGATGGACTCTGTCTTTTTAGGATTGTTGTTGCCTTAGAAAATGCATTTCCATGTATGTTTGCACACTTGAGTAAATCACTGAAATGAGGGGTAACTCAAGACTTTTGTGCTGTACTATGATGAGATTCTAAAAAAAATAAACCATCTCACTCAGTTAATAAAGTGATGGTAATAGCTTCAGGTTTGTATTTTTGTTTTAAAGGCAAAAAATGTTAAATTGAAACATAACAATTGTTCAAAGCCTAACTTATGTCTTCTCAGCCATCACAGCAGATGGACATCCCTCCCTGAGCCTGATTCTGACAGACGTTTCTTCCTGTTAAATGGAAGTTTTTCTTTCCCACTGTCGCCATGTGCTCACTCCTAGGAAGTCATCGAATTGTTGGGAAATATCTCTGTATTATTGTAGGGGCTTTACCTTACAATATAAAGCACCTTGAGGCAACTGTTGTTGTGATTTGTTGCTATACAAATACTAAATAAATAAAAGCTTGAATTGAAGTCTTTTGTGTGAAGTTTTTAACACAATAAATGGTTCAGCCATAAACCAGGAGACCTTTTAATCACATGTGGGTGACACAGCTCCAGTCTAGCTGTACATCAGGGGTGTCGAACTCCAGGCCTCGAGGGCCGGTGTCCTGCAGGTTTTAGATATCACCCTGGGTCAA
Source organism: Oreochromis aureus (assembly GCF_013358895.1). Taxonomy (NCBI): domain Eukaryota; kingdom Metazoa; phylum Chordata; class Actinopteri; order Cichliformes; family Cichlidae; genus Oreochromis; species Oreochromis aureus. The sequence continues at coordinate 32,596,829 of NC_052957.1, forward strand.
AACACCTGAATCACATGATTAGTTCACAGTGTTGGGGAGTAACGGAATACATGTACCCCCGTTACGTATTTAGAATACAAAATATGAGTAACTGTATTCCGTTACAGTTACCGTTTAAAAAGGTGGTATTCAGAATACAGTTACTTTGTTGAAATAAATGGATTACACGGCGGTACTTTCCTGTTTCATATTGTCGCGGGTCAGGACTGTTTGGGTTTGTTTGACAGCTACGTTCTGTTGTTCCAGGCGGCAGCGTTACGGTTGCCATGGTTACAGGGTGACGCTCTCGCTCTGCGTGTTTCCTGGGTGAGAGAGCGCCTTTTGTTGTTGTTGTTGTGCTAAGCTAAGGCAGAATGCAGAATGTAACATCATGGGCGGTGTAGTCCGTGCTGCAGGGAGAATGGACTGTCATACTCGTTATGTGTCTGTGAGCAAGAGGAGGGAGAAAAAGGAAAAGTCCGAGCTGTCACGGAGCAGAAACGGGAGCTGGAAGCATGTAAATATAATAATAACCACAGCAGCCAAGAAGAGTGCCTGACGAGCCCAGCTGTAAGTAAGCTATTAAGACTCGACTGCACGCTGTGTTCGTGTTTTCCTCCGGAAAATAATAAGTTCCGTTGGAGCAGCCTTTCAACGCCTCTCTCTGTCTCTCGGAAGCAAAGTGACCCAGATAACAAAGTAAAGCTAGTTTTCGGCTACCAGCCCGACACGGAACCGACGTATTAGTCAGAGGTCCCTTTACTACTGTTCGGAGCTGCGGACCTTCAGTAATAGTAATAAATCACAGCAATAGTACATTCACGTAGTTGTAAAAAGCATGATAATATGTTAACCCTTGGATGCACAACCTACCAATACCTACACTCTTCCACGAGTGGGGATCAAAATGACCCCAAATAGAAACAATGCATTTTGCTATAAACTCGGTTGTTATTCTTCAAAATCTTTAAAACTAAGAGTTGTACTATTCCATATTTGAGTTATTCCTCATAAAACATGTTTGTGACATGAGGCACTTTGCATTTTATTTATTTTTCATTAATTTTAAGAAATTGTGTTTTTGTATCACTTGTATCACTTATATCATGCTTGCTCTGCATATACTGCAGAAGCTGGGTCTTCCTCTGAAAGGCTGCGTTGTTCATCCACTGTAATCACAATCACTGAGGATGAATTTCCCTGCAGTTGACCAGGAACAGGCCCCATATGTAGTGCTGCTGCTGCCATGTGGTTTGTTTTCAGTCTGTAGGCTCTGGTCCTCTTGTCATCAAAGTGCAAGAAGGTGCTAATATCTTTAAATCTTTGAATTGACATAGTGTCCTTGTACTATTGGTTATGCAGAGGACTCCCAAATAGTTTCACTGACTGGTACATTCCAGTTCTTCTCACTTCCTGCAAGAATGGTCAATCAAATGAGGGCTAGGTTTTATGTTTGATTACATTTTTCCACTCTTTTCCCCTGTCTGTGCCTACTCTTCATGCCTACATGTTTGTGCATGTCAGAACCTCTTCTATTATATTATCGGACATGAACATCTTCCATGCATCTATTGGGGACAGTACTAAACCCAGGTGTAGTTAATGTGTTGACTAATTCTAATTAGTGTGTAGTCTAAGTCTATAATTTTAAGTCTGTGTCAGAACAATGACTAATATTGTCCAGGCTAGAAACAGCAGTAAGAAGGGCTTATTTTGTTAGACCTCAATATCCATTTCTCTTCAGAGGACTCCTCTGTATAGACTGGCCTTGTTCAGTGGGGGACAAATAGTTTGGGTCCTCTATATCTTAGATGTCAGTTCTTGAGTTTGAAATGCCTATTTAAAAAAAGGGTATCCCATCCGTGGATGCATCATTTGTTGTTTGCAGGATCCTAGCTAGCCTCATTAAAAGACAATTAATATTTGCAAATATATATATAAAAAACATCAGAAAGGACAATGTTTGAAACAGTAAAAAAAATGGTATAACTTTTTCTACTCTGATTTTATGTTTTTGTCTGATTTTAGATCAATTCTGGTTATACAGTATGACAAAATGAGAAGTTGTAAATTCAGGCACGTGAGGTTGTGCTAAAAGAATGATACCAAACTGGGCAAGGCAAACAGTTTGTTCAGAACTGTGGAGATGTCAAGAAGAGTAAGCTCCGTGAGCAATTATACTCTGGTGTTCCTCCACCAGGTTAAACGATTCTTTGAATTTCCGGAATACTTTTATTTTGACAGCGAATGCACACTTTTCCAACCACTTATGTGCAGCCCTGACTATTGTATGTATGTTACTAACTCAGATTACTTTTTGATCCATCAGTAACTAGTAACTCATAATTGCTTAGAATTTGAAAGTTTCATAACACTGATTCCACAGGAACTGCTTGGGGTCAAAAATGACCCCAAATAGAAACAATGGGTTTGATTCAAAACTCATTTGTTATTCTTCAAAAATTTAAAAAATAAGAGTTGTAATATTTTCATATTTGAGTTATTCCTCATAAAACATGTTTGTGACATGAGGCACTTTGAATATGAATATATTACAACTTTGCATTTTAAAGATTTTGAAGTTTTTGTATCACTTGTATCACTTTTGTATGCTTGCTCTGCATCTAAGGCAGGGGTCTGCAACCTTTAACACCCAAAGAGCCACTTGAACCGGTTCATCCAAAGAACAAATCACTGAGGATGAATTTCTGCCTTATTGACATCTAAAATGAAGATAACTGCTGTGGTTTGTTTTTTATCTTTATGCTTTGTCCTCTTGTCAACAAAGTGCAAGTGCTGCTTATTTAAATCCATGAATTGACATAATGGAGTAAATTACATTTATTTAGAGTAAATAACACTGATTTTGAGTTCTTCTCACTTCCTGCAAGAATGGTCAATCAAATGAAGGCTAGGAGCTTATGTTTGATTACATTTTTCCACTCTTTTCCCCTGTCTATGGCTACTCTTCATGCCTACATGTTTGTGCATGTCAGAACCTCTTCTATTATATTATCGGACATGAAAATCTTCCATGCATCTATTGGGAGACAGTACTAAATAGGTGCAAAATCTGGCCGACTAATTATGTCTATTTCTAAGTCTATAATTCTAAGTCTGCCGACTAAACTAATATTGTGGCTAGAGCAGCAAGAGGGGCTTATTTTGTTAGACCCGCAATATCCCGCCCTCTTCAGAGGACTCCTCTGTATATGACTATGCTGTTCAGTGTTGGGACAGTCTGGGTCCTCTGTGAGATGTCAGATTCTGAGTCAGTGCCTCTGTGGGCTCTTCAGCCCATCCGTCCTGGATCATTTGTCAATAAAGGATCCTAGCTTCATGTTGCTACTTCAAATATATCGCCGGTCAGAAAGGACAATGTTTGAAATGCACAGGAAACTATAAACAGGGCTGCACATAAATGGTCCGCAGAGTGCGCATTTGTGTCAAAATAAAAGACGCGCAGACGAGAAAGAAGTTGGAACGCTGCTCGTTTGCTGTAAGATAATCTGGAGGAGGACAGACATTTGTTTTTAACTCTAGTTCATGTCGGAGAACAAGCTGCGTGAGCAATTACTTTGGATCCCTCCACCACAAAACTTGCGGTTCTCTGAATTTCCGATAATACTTTTATTTTGACAGCACCTTCACACCTGAGGACCACTTATGTTGCAGCCCTGACTATAATAGAATATAATGTTATTGTTATAAAGAAAATAACAATAATCCATCAGTGTAGAACTCAGTCAGAGTTAAAAGAATGAAAGTTTCATAGAATATTCCATAGCGAACTACTTGGGGTAATTTTTTTTCCCAAACCACGTGGAGAGATAAGGACTAGTGATACAAAAAGGTTGCATTTTTTTTCAATTAATGGTTAAGTAATAAAAAGTATTCAAATGGCCTCATGTTACAAACATAACATATGAGGAATACCTGGAATATGATTATGGGGCAACTTTGTATTTTAAATATTTTGAAGAAAAACCTTCCCAACACTTGTGCTATTCATTGTGCTATCTACTGTACAATATAAAACATGTTGAGGAGGTCATTTAGCGCATTATAAATAAAATTGTGTTGAATCAAATTGACATCTAAAACTGCAACCTTTACACACCCTCGAGCCACTTGGACCCCCCCACCTGCTGTACAAAACACCATCAGAGGGTAGGAGTCTTTTTGACATCTAAATAAGAAGATAACACTGCCCTATATTGTTTTCTGTTTATGCTTTGTGTTAACAACTAGTGGATCATAAATTAAACACTGGCCTGAAGTGATGGAGAAAATTACATTTTATTTATGTAATTAACAACATTTTGAACTCTTAAAGTGCTCATATAACAAAAGGAAAGACACATGCCTGAACTAAAATGATCCAGAAACAAAAAAACGGTTGTCAGCCGCCATCCTTATATCGCCTTTGGGCTGTTGGAGCCTTCACCTGACTCGGCAAAAAAAACTGGAAAAAAGCATACTATGCTGCCCCTAAATCATGAAAAATATTATTTGCAAAATTCTGCCGATCGGTATTTTCGCCCATTTGCTGGGAGTAAGGCGGCGCTCCGTTTGTCTGCACGCCTGCTGCAGGGATGCGGACGAGAGGGCTGGCGACACCCGAATCTCGCCTGGCTGGAGCAGCGTCTAATAACCAACTCGCAAAATAAAACAATGCTGTTGTGTTGACATTATGTGTACAGACTTATAATTTGCACCGATGCTATATTTCCGGCTGGATGAATAAAGCATAATCAATCAATCAATCAATCAATCAATCAATACACGACATGCTGAGCCCTCGGCCTGCTCATGAAGAAAGTAAACTTTATTGTCATCTCCGCTACATACAGTCCAGTATAGAGAGAGACTTCTGCGACGAGGCTCCAGTTACAGCAGTGCAAGTAAAGAACAATAAATATTTAAGAGTAAAAATAAATATACACTTTAGGACCAGGAATAAAGGGATCAATAACAATTTAAATGTATATTTTATATTTTGTTGATTTAAAGTCTCACACACAACCCGTTTTTAAAGTTTAAAAAGAGAAATGAAGATCCATAATTGACTTACACAGTCGCTAGAGGTCTCGACTGAGCCTGCGGCGTTTGCCTGACGCGCTGTGAACTTTACGCAATAATGAGAGATGGAAAAATTGCTTGCTTATTTATTAAAGTGCTTGAAAAGTTTACAAGCAATGTGATCGGCTCGCGATTCAAACTTTAAAACATCACAGGCTCTAATGCAACAAGGGGAAACTCGTTGTGTTGCGGGTCAACAAAAATACAGCTACCCAGCCCTGCTCTGTCAAAATCAAACCAGTGAAAGACAGACTGACAACGCCCTCTTAATGTCACCGCTACCACCCACGTGATCTAAGTTACACATCACCATAGCAACCAAACAAATGAAACCCAGTGATCATTAAATTCGTTACATTTAATTATGGGGCATACAAGGAGAAACGAATACAAAAGATACAGGTAAGCAACACTGTCACTGGATAATGGCAGGTCATGTATCCTAAAACATTAAGAATCAGAATACTTTCTTAATTATGTGTGTTACAGCTCCTCCAAGAAGAAATGGTAAAACCTTACAGTAACAGACTAAACTCCAAACAATATTTACAATAATATAATATTAATATAATAGTAATTAGTGTCAATTGTTGATTTGTCCTGTTCTCATTGTATGACGAATTATGATGGCTGTTTAGTAGCCCTTTACATACTGTATCGTTTGCATACTATATTTTCTCTGTCTTCATATATGTGTGTGTGTGTGTGTGTGTGGGGGCGCCAGAGGAGTGTAAAGGCAAACAGTGCTCAAATTTGCTAGGACCGCCACTGCATGCCTGACTTGGTGTGATGATTATTAGCCGTTTACTGAGGTTAAACATTAAAGCCCACTTTGACAGGAACTACTGTAGCAAAACACTGGACACAGAGACCTTTCTGCAACAATAAGGCCTGAATGGCTTGGAAACAGGTGGGAGCGACTGGACAAACTGTGTATATGCAGAAATCTGTACTTAAACCTCCATCTGCTAATGTTTATGCACAAGTTTCATCTGTATCGTTTTCACAGTTGTACTAGCAAGACATCTTCAGCTTCTGCCTGGATGGTTGAACAGAAGGTGAGCTATGGTTGAGAAGACAAACTTAACCCCAACTTGCTTTACTAAACTGATTCGTGGAGACTACATAGCAGAAACAAACATGAATCTGCACATCAGAATAAGAGTTTATTAATGAAAATTAAAAAAGAAATCACAATTAACATCTACACAAGAGTAGTGGAACCATCACTGCTGTTTGGAATAAAGTAGCAAGACAAAGATCACTCTCCGGTTGCCTTCTGTGAGTGCTGTGCCACGATGAAGCTGGAGGAAACGAAGGATTTCACATCTACTCCGTAGCAAAGGATCCCGAGCCCCTCACATACAATCAGCTGTACACTCTGATGCAGAAACGTGACTCAGTAAACATTCAGACGACACGGGCTCCTGATGACCCTCCACTTCTGGTCACTTAGGCACTCTTTGTCCAGTTGTAACAAGACAAGATGGAGAAAGGCTCCATGTATGTACGAAAACTGTTTTAATTCAATCACAGATGAATTCAAGTCAATCACAGACAACACATACAAAAAAAAAAAAAAAAAAAGACAAGAGTGAAGGACAGATGCTGCGGCTCTGTGGTCCATTTAAGGATAGTTACAGTTTATTCCACCCAGCTTATTTCCCTTTTGGATCGTGCCGTAGAGGTTCAGGGTAACAAGGAGTTGCCACACTAAACTGCAGATAAACTGCCGTCCATCTTTCAAAGAACATTGGACTTGTGCAAAATCCATACCCTCCATTTATGGAAAGCAATCCCAAGTGAACCCAACATGAAACCTGAAACACAGCCTCCCGATGAGCAGGTGAGAGCTGTGTTTCTGAGTACAGCTGGGCCACTGTGAAGAAGGCCGCTCTCACTCAGAGGAGACAGCCAATGAAGGGACACAAGAGGACGGAGACCCAGATGTTCTTGAGTTTAGAAGCTTAACTCCTTGTTTCCCTACAACGGATGTAGTGAGTACAAAGTTTATGACCTAAAGACCCACATGGGAAATACATCAGGTAGAAATAAACCGGGACCATCCTCAAATATGAACACTGCTGAATTTCCTTCTTCACTGGTATTAGTTTAAGTCTGTTGAGCATTCGACGAGGAGTTAAGTGCTAATGGAAAAGGTTGGAGGAGGACTCTAGTGTAGCAGGTGGACTCGGTGGGCTCTCAAGTCTTTTGAGCATTTATCAAACATTTGCATCTCTGACATCTTCGTCATCAGTCCGTCCATCACTGTGGGCAGAGCTCAGTGGGGGCAGTTCTCCAGCTCCACTAAGCTCCTGATTGAGTCTGTACACAAAGATCAGGAGGAGTGGCTCAGAAACCCATTCCACCCCCCATACCGCCCATGCCCCCATGCCTCCCATGCCCCCGGCATTTCCTTCTCCTCCTTGGGGAGCTCTGTGACGACAGCCTCAGCAGTGGAGAGCAGAGATGCTACTCCAGCAGCATCCATCAGTGCTGTCCTCACCACCTGTAAGAGGAGGAAATGAAAAGTTAAATCTCCTTCATAATCTGCCATGAACAAAAACAAGAAAACAAAAAATATATAGCATCCATCTTGCGGGTGAATGTGATTGGCTGAGCTGTACCTTTGTGGGGTCGATGATGCCCTTCTCCACCATGTTGACGTACTCTCCCTGCATGGCGTCGTAGCCCATTTCAGGGGATCCCTGCAGGATCTTTTCCACTACGAGTGAACCCTCCACACCTGCGTTTTTGGCGATGGTCATGGCAGGAATACGGAGCGCCCGTCTGATGATGTCCACACCTGTTTAGATCGAGGCGCTCGTTAAAACCGAAGCACGTATGTAACCCTACGAGCAGGGGCGGTACCGTGAAGAGGCCGAAGCACGATCTTACCGATCTTCTGGTCAGAGTTGGCAGGTTTGAGGGCGTCGAGGGCGGGGATGCAGCGCAGCAGGGCACAACCTCCTCCAGGAACAATGCCCTCCTCAACAGCTGCCCTGGTGGCATTCAGAGCGTCTGTCACGCGGTCCTTCTTCTCATTCACCTCCACATCACTTGTTCCTCCCACCTGAAATAGAGCAAAGGTGTCACAGATTTGCTTCTCCACAGGAAACACTGCTCATCGACAAATGGTGCCGAATCCAACCTTGAGCATGGCGACTCCATCCGAAAGCTTTGCCAGCCTCTCATTGAGCTTCTCCTTCTCGTAGTCACTGGTGGTATTCTCCAGCTGCTCTGCGATCTCTGCTGCGCGTTTCTCAATCTCAGCAGAGCTGCCTCCTCCCCTCAGCAGCAGGGTGTCGTCTTTAGTGATCTGCACCTCGCCGACCTTGCCGAAGTCATGAGCCTGGATGTCCTCAAGAGCCAGGCCCAGAGCCTCATCCCCAAACACCTACAGACACACAAAGGAGGACATACCATCAGATGGCAGTTCAGATATAAAAAGAGTTGCCACACTTAAGACTGATGAGAACCTACAGTCCCCCCGGTGGCGATGGCCATATCCTTCAGCTGGTTCTTCCTGTTGTCGCCAAAGCCTGGGGCTTTAACTGCTACCACCTGAAGCCCAACCTTCAGCCTGAAAAGAAATGGAAAATAAATAAATAAATAGCTACACATTCAAAGTTCCCTCAGTGTAGTTTCCTTTTTTCTTAACCTGTTATCATGCATCTCAGTCCCCGACTTCACAACAACAACGTACCTGTTGAGAACCAAGGTGCTCAAAGCTTCTCCATCCACGTCCTCTGCCACAATAACCAGAGGTTTACGGTGCTGGTTGGCAATTTCCAGAGCTGGCACAATGCTCTGGACACTGGAGATCTTCTTCTCACTCAGCAGCAGGTAGGCATCCTGGAACTCGCACTTCTGGCCTGGTAGAAATGGGAAAAATCAAGACTTGGTACATGAAAACCATTCACAGTTTAATGGTTACAAAACCTGCATGTTTTACTGTTTAGTGTGTTAAACCCAGTCAGCACACAGTATTGAGGTTAGACGGGGACGATTGCAACCTCAGACAAGTTTGAAAGCATGCTTCTGTCTTTTTTTTTTTTTTTTTTTTTACTTCAAATTTGTCTTTCCCTGATTATCGACGCATTAAGCTACTTTTTCCAAATACCTTCTGCAAAGCTTACACTTTCTCCAGCAGGGGGCAGCACTTAACAAGTCAGTGTGTTGAGATGTTTTTGGAAGCACACTGCTGTTGAACTTTAGACGCTTTACTTAGCTCTAACCCCATTACCTCAGTGGACTTTGCCTATTTTCCAGGTCACCACTGTGAATACAAATACCTTGTCTGGGCTCACTGCACCATCTTGTGGTGCAAACAAGTATTACAAGAAATAACACATTTACAAAGTGTCTAACATGCTGATCCAGACAAAACCTATAAAATAAAAATTTAAGAAACTAACATGTTATGCTGGACATTCTTGTCAGGCAACTACAAAGAGTTTAATGGCAACAACTAAAGAGGATAAATAGTTTACAGCTGGTTTGTTTGTTGCTCTCCTGTAGGACAGTGGGACTTGTACAAGCTTTTCACAGTAACTGGTCATTTTATAATGAGTCCACAGCACCGGTTTATCAGTTAAAACTTTTAGTGAGTAGTAATGCACAGCTGAAACCTGTGTTCAGCAGCCTTACCTTTGGCAGTGTTGATGAAGTAAGGTGAGATGTAACCGCGGTCAAACTTCATACCCTCAATGATCTCCAGCTCATCATGCAGAGTCTTCCCATCCTGGCAAAAAGAATCAAACATTTACAAGCTGTCCTCAAAAAAATAAAAAAAAAAAAAAATCAGACAGCGAATATTCATTGGAAGAGTAAATGAGCTTTTCTCCAGCAGGAGGAATTTCTGAAACCAACCTTAACGGTGATGACTCCCTTGCGGCCAACTTTCTTCATGGCATTAGAAATGATGTTGCCAATCTCCATATCTCCATTGGCTGAGATTGTAGCAACCTGAAAGAGCAGACTCATAATTAAAGCTCAATTCCCAAATGCCTGAGACCTCATGGAGACAGCAGAAACATTACCGTACCTGTGCGATCTCCTCGGGGGTTGTGACGGGCTTTGAAAGGTTCTTCAGCTCGTTGATGATGGTTTCTACAGCCATCATGACACCTCGGCGAATCTCCACGGGATTCGCACCTTTGCTGATGTTGTCGAAACCTTCCTTGGCGATGGCGCGAGCCAGTACAGTGGCGGTGGTCGTGCCGTCGCCGGCCTCCTCGTTGGTGTTGTTGGCCACATCCTGCACCAGCTTGGCACCAATGTTCTTGTACTTGTCCTTCAGATCAATGCTCTTTGCCACCGTCACGCCATCCTTGGTGACCTTTGGACTGCCCCAGCTCTGCTCGATGATGACAGTGCGACCCTGAAACGAGCCAGAAAGTTGTGAGATGAAAAGTTCTGCACAAGTATGTTTCACAAAGACAAATAATCACTCTTTCATCTCCAATATTTTCTGTGCCATTTGTTGCATTACAAGAGGCCTTTAGCATCATCTGATTAATGCATTTTGTTTAACACTTGGCTGATGAAGGACTTAGGCTAGCATATCTGCTTTAGTCCAAAAATGTCTCAATTCTTTGCTGAAATTAAACCTGCTATTGGCAAGAAATTCAGTGATTTTCCTTCTCTGTCTGCGGAGGGCAGTGTAGCCCTTTGTGGCATCAAGTCAAAGTGTACAAATATCTGCCTTAAAAAGCCCCAGTCCCACCCACCTGTGGTTCAAATATATGTATTTATGAGTGCCAACCAATCAGTAAAGTTGGCTTAATGCGAGATAAGGAACTGAAAGCCTACACCAACACTCAGTGTAAGATATTAAGGATCTTTCTGTACTGTCTCCTAGAAAACTACTCTAATATTTAGGGGGGGGAAATCACAAGGAGAAGGAAATGTGTGACAAAGACTCCTCACATACATGCTCTGTACTTCAGAACTCTGAGCTCAGTGTTCAAAAAGGAGACTGCCCTTTGATACCTTTTCTAAGGGTCCCAGACTGGTGACAGCCACATGCATCAGCCAGCAGGTCCACTCCTGGGCTCAGTGTAGCATGAGGGACAGCCACGCGTCAGCCCCAAACTTCACATCCTTGGCGTAGGCTCGTGTGAGGTGGGGAGCCAGCGCCCGGCTCACAGGCCTCACCTGCCTCATGACTGTGGCTAAACGAAACATGACTGTGGGAGGAAAACACAGGTGAGGCCATAATGATGACTCCAAGTATCCCAAAGGTTAATTACATTTCTTCGCATATGTAATAACTACACCCCTAGTTGCCGCAGACGGCATGACATGAGACTTGTGAAGGAATGAATAAAGGAACATCTCCAGTTGTACTAAACAGGCCCAGCTTAAACAACAAGGGGGCAGAGTCCCCTGGACTTACCATTAATCTGCAAGTTTAATGGTTTAAAGTGTTACTAATACCGTTTTGGCCTGCCTACATATTAAAAGTAAAGAGGTGCAGCTGAATACATTTTATTAATAGCTGAACGACACAATCTGACAGCCAGAATATCTGAAAATGTGTCAATTAAGTGGTTGAAACTGAAAGATATTTCATTAAGGTACAAAGTAACACACAAACAAACCAAAAAGAGCCTGGAACATTCTAAAAAGGATTAAGAGGTTAGTAAAAATGATAAGGTAGTCCCAGAGCCAACCTGTTACAACCAGTTAGGAAAACCTGTCAGTGACTTCAGTCAGCCAGATCACACCTGCTTAGCGAATAATGAGCATCTTTTAGTCATTGAGTAACATATCAATTATCAAAAACTAGAAATTGTAAATTGTTGAGTACTGCAAGAACAACAAGCTAAGTTTAAATTGTGCAGCAGTAGTATGCAAGAGCCCCTTGTCTGGTTTTCTGAGATTTTTAAATGGGGTTTACAACCATGCATTGTTATTAAGGTCTAAGGAACACATGGTTGTAACCCCAGATTATCCATGTTCTTAAAAGTCGTGTAGAAAGCCCCCCATGACTTTACCCCAATTCTTGTTGTAATTACTTAAAGTTAAGCTGTATTTAAGCTACTAAGCGACCAATAACTATAGTAAATTCAGTGCAGATGAATATTTAAAAAAAAAAAAATAATCAAGTGCAACTACTTCAAAATATGTGATAGTTGACTATTAAAAGACTCAAATGTTCTAAATGCTTCAGTCTCTTGACTGTTAATTCTATGTGCATTAACCGTGACTGGATTAAGAAACGTCCAACCCACGCGTGCGCTCTTCAGGTCGTGCGTCACAAGGTCAAATTTGTGAAAGCACGTGTGGAAGTGCTTTCTCCATCCGTGCTCATACACGGCCTCACTGCGGGGTTTTAACTGCTTTTAATCACTCGCTCTCTTTCTCTTACTCCAGACGAGCAAAGCACATTTCACAGTCGAGACAATACACTAACAGGGAGAGCACAGAGACAGCTAGCCTGTCGGTTAAAGTCTGTAGTCACACCTTTACTCGCATGTCCTTGCAGTTAGAAGGGGAAGAAATCTGTTAGCGCGGAGCCATCAAACTCAAGCCTCCTGAGCAGCACGCGCAGAATCTACTCTACATAAAAGCTAGCGCTATTCGCGAGTATACGGGCTGTAACGTAAACTGAGCAGCTTCGGATACTTGCAGCAGTGTCCACACTTACCTGTGACTTGAGGTAAAGGCTTGCTGCTAGCCGCTCCGCAAGACGGAATGATATAACAACTGGAGGAGAGAACAGTCGTGTGGAGTAACGGAGACAGAACTGCACATGGCCTAGCACATCCGGGTTATGTACCGGCCCGCCCAGACTGTGTATAAACCATAACTACCCAATAAAACTGCTCTTCTGTTAAAATTTATAATAACGTGCGGGCACACTATTACTTGAATTATAGTTTTATATAAAATAAAATCAAAACAGTGTGTAAAATAGGTTAATTAGGATAGAAATATGTAGAATTATAAATTAATGCTCGTTCCTGGGCAGACGGTTCCAGAATTTTCTGGCGTGCCATTGGAGGAAAAAAATAAAGGTCAAAGTTGACATTGTGCAACATTGCCTCAGCTCGGAGTGTTTCAAAGAAAGAAAAGTCACTAAACAGTTTTAGAAAATGTCCCGTACATGTTTTGTTTTTATTAAATAATGTGTGTGCTTTTAAAAAATTATTTTGATGTTGGCCTTGAGTGTACTAGAACTTTCCGTTGCGCCTGTCAAGTTCAGGGCAGGTTAGTGCGCATGCGCATTCTGGATATTTCTTCACGTGGAGATAGCCTTCAGCGTGCCAGATCCACGCTCACCAAGGATTCGGGGTGCAGCTCCACGCCGGCTCTCAGACTTCACACACGTCCAGAAATGGTAAGGTACCTGGTTAATTTAAAAAGGCGAACAAAAAACGAGCGTCAATCACCGCCGAGTTCTCTGATATAGGGGGCGCAGTCAGTAGACCGTTTACATAAATTGACCAGCTTTTAGTTATCCTTAGCAGCATGTTAGCTAAAGTGAACATCAGTGACAAGGTCACGCTGCAAGGGAGCTAAGAATGAGCTTAAACAAATGCACGTTTGTCTTAATGGCAGGCCACAAAACCTAAAACTAGATGAGGGATCATAAGAGCTGTATACAGGTGCAGCTATGAGCGCACTGTTAGCTGAAGTAAAAAGGTAAGTAATTGCACTTAGTGTAGCCATTCATTCATTCATTCATTCACTCACTCACTCACTCACTCACTCACACACACACACACACACACACACACACACACACACACACACAGACTCAAGGTGCAGCAAATTTGCGTTTACCGTCAAGCTCAAGGGCACAAACCTCCAGGCATGAGATTTATAGAGGAGCGACAGGCAGTCCCATTGTTCCTGCTGAACTACTACTGACATCCAATACTGGCCTCGGAGTCAGGAGCAGCAGAAGTTTCGTTTGCTTGAAAGTAGTTTTCACAGCAGCATGCACTCAGATTGCATTCAGGACAAATATGAGGTACTCAAGTACTTTATACACCGTATTTGAGGAAAATTGAGTGTTTTTTTTACTGCAGTAAATCTCTTTAAAGGCTTATCAGTGTAGAGGGAGTTATACTTGTCTGTACACATTTGCTTTGAAAAAGTTGGATCACCACTGTGTAGAAACATTGTCGTAAGTAAAGGGTAATGCAAATATTTAAAAATGTACAAAATCAAAAGTACTCATTGTATAGAACAGGTTACTGCTAGAACTGAGTCTTGCCACTGGTCAGCCATCTTGAAATGTTATGAGGCACTTAGTTGGGTAGTTATTTTGAAGCCTTGTGTAAGTAAAAACCATGTCTGCGAAAACTAGACCCTCAACTAGCTTGATACTCGATTTACATGTCTAGTATACATCTGGTTTTCTTGTCAGGTCATAAGCCAATCAAAACACTTTCAGTGGCTGAAGTATAAGGAGAAACGTTGGTGCATCTGACAGAAATGTGGGGCTAATCATAAGCTTATGCAACTCGTTAAGAACTTTGTGAAAACTCATCGTCTGGCCTTGGATTTTATCTGGTACCAGTGAGCAGGAGGACGTTTGATCCCAGTTCAGGGCTGATTGATGTTGGTTAGTTTGTTTTATCAGTGGAGAGGTGAAGAGTCCTTGGCCTGGACCCCTCAGACATAGTGTGGAAGCTCCGCCTCCTTTCCCTAGTCATCAAACTGGGACCAGTCCCACTCCATCACCCTCCTCCATCACAGTCACAAATGACCTTTACTGAAGGTCACTCATGTAGCTGCTTTTTTAAAAAACTTTTCATATATTTATATTTTTATTCATAAACTCCATTACATTTTTCATAGTTTAAAAATCTATATCTGCTGCCTCAATTCATCCTCTGTCTGAAACAAGCTGTGTAGCTCTTGCTTGTTCAGTTTCCAGAAGCTTTTAAAAAAAATGTTGTCCTTAAAGTTGTGACAGAAAAAGTTGATCAGTGTCTCTTTGAAATGCAGCTGCTGTCCTCCCTCGTGATTTCAGACTCGAGTAGATAAATGAGCATAAGTTGATTTTTAGTTTAGCAGTAACTGATTGACAAAGGCTGCCTCTGTCGCTGACCTCCACCCTCCTTCTTTAACTCAGACCCAGCAGCTTATTATTCACTCATGCATTATAACCAGCACGTTTCTGTATTAACTTACAGTTTAACTTAACTGTAAGCATGTGAAGCGTTGAATCTAGTTAGATGTTCACATTTTAAAACCTTTGCAGCAAATCAGTGTGTGTGTGTGTGTGTGTGCGCGCGCAGATGTTGCAATAACACCCAAAGTCAGCGTGTGTTACACAAGAGAGCCAACGTAAAAGTTTGGAGTCAAATTTGTAGGATTTTTTTTTTTCCTCCGTTTATTTCTAATGATGGCTCATGTCAGAGTAAATATAATTGAGAATGTTAATGATGAAATGAAGGGAAAGGGGTATCAAGTGAACATGGTCATAAGAAGTATTGGCAGTTAACAGTGGTTAATGTTAGTAGTTATGTTGGTATGATCAGGACATCATTAGCTGCCCAGTTCACCTAAACTCAGTGTGATAGTCGTGCTAATATGTGCCGTCTTTGTGTGGTCTTCAGGCTTTCAGAAAATTCCTTCCTCTGTTTGACCGGGTGCTTGTGGAGCGCTTCACAGCAGAGACAGTAACAAAGGGGGGCATCATGCTGCCAGAGAAGTCTCAAGGCAAAGTGCTGCAGGCCACAGTGGTGGCAGTTGGACCTGGCTCTGTCAACCAGGTAAGCATATGTGGCATAGCTGCTACAAGAAGAGTGTATGTTTTTTGTTATAAACTAAAGCTTGTTTTTGCTTTTGGGATTTACTGGAAAATCCCACAATTTACAATACCATTAATAAATACAATAATTACATTAAGAACTCTTAAACAGAAACTTTTTTTTTTCCCCCCAAAACAAGACAGTTATGAATCAGTATGTCATGCTTGAGATGGCTTTTACTTTGAAAAGATTCCAATATTATAGTTATTGCTTATCCTTCAATGCCCCTGATTGGGTTTAAAGCAGGGGTAGGCAACTCCAGGCCTTGAGGGCCGGTGTTTTAGATCTCACCCTGGGTCACATACCTGAATCAAATGATGAGTTCATTACCAGGCCTCTGGAGAAGTATGAGACATGTTGAGGAGGTCATTTAGCCATTTGAATCAGCTGTGTTGGATCAAGGATGCATCTCAAACCTGCAGGACACCGGCCCTCGAGCCCTGGAGTTGCCCACCCCTGGTTTAAAGGGTTAGGCTGATGCAGGTTGTTTTAGACACACTGCGCATAATCCTTTTTATGCGCACGACTCTTATTTCTGTATACACAGTTGCTCCTGCAAAAGCAAAACTGTTCAAAATAAAGTCTGTTATAGTTTTTAGAATTTCTGGTTTTAGTTTTCTGAAGGTGCTGCACCTTTAAATATGATGCATTAAGAGAATAAAATCTGGACTTTACTATTTCCTAACCCTGGTTACAGAATCGGGTTAGCACTGCTAGTCACAGTGTCTGATTGACCTCCAGACCGGATCTACTAGGTTTATTCAGAGGTTCTCAATGATACATTTGAAAACTGCAGTAAAAAAAGTATCTCTAAATACACAGTAGTGAACAGGACTCCTGCTGAAGCACAGATCCTCAGTCATCTGCCCTTTAAAAAGCTGTTAGGATCAGGGCAAGACTGTATTTTCTTGTAAATTATAGGTGAAATAAAAATACAGATTTTTATTGATTTTTAAATAGAAAAGACTCAGTAACAGCTGTGGTGTTACTTCCTGCCTAACATGTTTTTCTCCTTATTTCAGAAGGGAGAAATCCATCCAGTGAGCGTGAAGGTTGGGGAGAAGGTTCTCCTACCAGAGTACGGTGGGACTAAAGTCGTTTTGGATGACAAGGTGCGGTGCAGTTTCCTCAGACTCTGTCCACACCTTTGTGCTGAAATTAGTTGAATTTTTTCCTGTCTTTTCTCCCATAGGACTACTTCCTGTTCCGTGATGCAGATATCCTCGGTAAATATGTTGAGTGAGTCGCCAGTCCTCATGTAAAGTCCCTGACATCCCCGGAGAGAAGAAATTAAGTTCATTCATGTCTGTCTTTTTTTTTTTTTTTCTTCTTCTTTGTGTTCCTGTAAATAATTCTAATCGTGTTTTGTTACAATAATAAAAGTGAAGACTCATTGTTGGGCTTTTCCTTTGACAAGCCACGCCTCCACCTGAAACTGTGTGATACTTGTGTAATCTTGGCAGAAGGAAAGTTTAATAGGCTTTTGTTCACATAAAGAAAAAACTGCAAGCACAGAAAAAGTTAAACACCAAAGGTGCTGCTATAACTTTGGCTGTTTCGGTTTTGCTTTAGTCTTAGCTGCAGTTTTAGGTTTGCAGCAGGTGTTGTAGTTTCAGATAGTGTTGCTGCACTTTAAGTGACTGCTTTAAATCTTTGAAATGACAGTAAAACCACAGCATCTAGTAGTATAACATCTGTAAGCAGAGGTTAAAGTGGGCTGGAACAACATGGAATGACGTAAATGTAAAGTTGCTGTATTTCTGAGGCAGAGAAGAAATAAACACGAAACAATGTGCGACACTGAGAGACGGAGAAAGATTTGTGTAGCTGAAAGGGAAACTTTTCAAAAGTAACAACTGCTCAATGAGTGACATTTGCTAAAATGGAACCTTACTGTTCTAATGTATTTAAATCATGTTTAAATGTAAATCGTATGTTTTTAAATCAAATATCAAACTTATACATAATGTACTGATGAATATGGTTTTTGTGGAACATAATGCAAACCAGAAGTATATTCATTTTGACTAATTTGAACTTCAGGTGTTACAGGCTAAACTGGTTAGTTTGTAGTAAAGTATATATTGGACTGGTACAGAGCAGACCTGTTGTTCATGGTTAATGCTAGGTTATAGCAGATATTAATGTATATTTAAGGTTATCGATTAGATTTACCCAATAAATTCTCACTTTTATACTAACTTTGAGTGTGTGGGGGTTGGGAAATCAGCCACATGCCTCCTGAAATATCTGCTTATATCTTAAATGCATATGACTAAACCCACAATGAGCAGTGCATGTGGAAGGAGCAGCACAGATCAGCTGATCAAAACAAATTATTTATTTCTAAGGAATTCGTTTCTCAGCGTTACTAAATCCGATTTTAAGGTTCCTCAACTAGCCAAATCCCACTTGAGCCTGTGCCTGTAACTAAACAACCCATGAAACATAGAGAAAACTACAGATTCCTAACTCAATCACAGCGCCTCTCTTTGTAGACAGAAAGTGAGAAAGCTGGATTTTCTTAAACTACATTAAACACTGTGTTTTTGGTGCTTGTCATGTTGGTCTCTGCCTTTCTCAGTGGCATTTTGCAGGTATGCGAACCCCCTGCATATCGTATTGGCTAAAGAAAAGTGCCCTATCACTGATACGGGTCTCCTTACATAAGAATGAAGTTTGAGCCTCTTTGTGTTACCGTATCCGCTCAGCAGCTACAACACCGCGGCTGACGAACATCCGGGTATTCTGTCGAGATGGTCATGGCGGAGGGTACTGCAGTTCTCAGGAGGAATCGGCCTGGAACCAAGGCGAAGGTGAGTTGTGGTCTGTAGAATCACTCCAGCATGAGTACAAGAACCCTCTCCGCGGCTGGGAGAAGCTGCGTCCGTGGTGCTGTACGGCATTATCGTCCTTATTTTCGCGACAACTTTGTCGCAGACAGCGTATAGGAAGGGCCTGACCTGGAAATAGCCAGCTAGCTAAGATTAGCGGTTGCGCCGTCTAGTTCCTGGAGTAATGTTAACGACTCTTGGTCCTGCTTTCCCTGTTCTGAATAAGCGTTCGGCTTGAATAATTCCTACGCCAGTATGATGATACATTTTTACACATACCTCGATCCACGCGTCCGACGAATATTGTTAATTTCGCCGGAGCTTTGCAGGAAATAGTCATACCCCAATAGACGATACATAACTATGTAGCTAGCTATCTGCCTCCGGAGCTCAGAGTAATGTAGGAAAACTGGCTGTTAACTTTGGTACTAACGTGTTATCCCCCGAAAAACTTCACCTGTCACCGACAGTTTGTCATCCCGTTACCCCCCCTCTCCATGTGTGTCATATGTGATATATAAACTGCCAGGATTGGCAATTTCTTTTCACTTTACGTCAGGTGACAGTCATATTATAAGCTAGCTATATAGAGTAGCTTTGGTTAACCGGCGATACATTGCCAGCTCCAAACACTGAGTGCACACTAATACCGTCCTTCTTCATTGTGCAGGATTTCTACAACTGGCCGGATGAATCATTTGAGGAGATGGACAGCACCCTGGCTGTCCAACAGGTGGGTTGACATTTTATGTGTGTATTTGTGTGTGGGTGTGTTCCCCACCCAATTTTACACTGTCTGGTACTGCTGTCTTATCGCTTGAGCTTAAAGTTGCTCAAAGTAGGCAAGAACTTGACTACATAGAGCTCGGAAATCGCAATGCATTGTGATAGGCACCATGTTGTTCAAACAAAACAAAGTTAGACCCTAGCAGGCATAAGGAGGAAAACGGGCTAATGAATTTAATGTTGCACTGTAATAATATCCTTACATGTTCTACTTCGTAGTTTAACTAAACTGTACTGTAAGTCTGAAAAACGAGTCATTCAGATACATAGTAGTTTGGGCTTTTATTATGGCACATCGTGTCATTGAAACACTTTGTGCTCTGGTGCAGGAGCAGCTGCAGGAGCTTTTTTTGTTCTCCATTGATACCAGTCAGCAGTATCCACCTCGACTTCTGTGTGTTCACTGTCGTAGCCCGGCCACGATCACACTATCGCAGAATCTGTTTTTCAAAACCAAGGCATGAAGACTTTCTTTGATTCCAGCTATGCTGCCAGGTAGCTACAACCTAGATAACTGACACACCTAGGGTGTGTAGCATAGCAACAGCCCTACAACATGTAACTACAACAGTTAAATGTAGTGTAATTATAACTTTGCGGTATGACATTCCTGTGATCACAATAACATATTTTTCAAAATGATGTTCAAGGTTATACGTTTCCTTCTTCCAACTGCTGCCCAAGCCAAGCTCCTTCCTGTCTGGAAAAGGGTTTCCATTCCAGTCACATGTGCTGTTTTGTCATTTTAAAACGCAGCAATTTAGCTTTCAAACCCAAAAGCACCATCTATCTTCATATATTCCATTATCAACTCGGACTTGCTTGAACAACAACCCCATTATGCATTACACTGGTGATGTCACAATCCTGAGCTCTGTATTTGGTCAGTGTAAATGTTGTTAAAGGTTTAAAAAAAACTGTGGGGGGATTTCACACTCAAGCTAGTGGGGTGAGTTTATATGTGTAGTACAATTTAAAACCAACTTTTAACCAAAGAGGTGAAACTGGATGAAGTCCTGACACAGAAAAACATTTCAAATTTTCCCTTCTCTCGCCACCACCATCATGCAAGCTTTGGTGCTCTCTGGGCATTTAAAAAATGTTCTGCAGCTAAATGGGTCAGAACTAAAGTTGCTTTAAGCTGCTTTGCTGCTGTCTAAATAATTTTAAATGACCTCTGAATTGAATTTGAGAGATTTAAAAAAAACCTACAAATGTCTGCAGGTCTTAAGTTTTATGTGGTTGACGTTAACCAACCGCCCAAACTTCTAAATGTTTAAAAGCCACCGACTGATTAATATTTTAAAATATAACATAATATAGAGATTTGCATTTAATAAATTGAGATTATGCTGAAGGAAACTAAAGAACATGAAAAGAACTGATTGAACCTGCTTTTTAACAGTAATGGTCTTTTTGGGCAGAAAGGCATCACATTTAGCTGATGTTCAATCAAATTCACTTTCCACATATGTTGACTTTGTTATTTGTTGTAAATTAGTTTCACACAAACACTCTGTTGGCAGAGTTACTACAGTTCATGTGATCCATTCAGTAGAAGCTCTGAGTGAGATGTGCAGCTTGGCTACAAATCCAGTGTGGTAGCAAAGTATGACACAGCTGTGCAGTTGTCCCTATACGCTCTGTGTAAGTGCAAAGACACCTGAGGGTCAGTGACTTTAATCAGCCAGTTCAATTTGACATTTTTGACTGTGCTTGCAGGCATCATGTGTTGTCTTTACCTGCCTCTGTCAGAACATGATTTTGAGACAGTTTGCAGTGTTTGCTGCTTTTTCTGACTTTAAGTAGCCAAAATCTCTGCAAATTCCTCTGTGCTTTCTTTTCAGCAGTAGGGTTAGCGCTCTGAGCTTTGGGTTGTGAGCTGTGCTTGTTGTGACATCTTGTTTTTAATAATGTTGTCACTCAAGTTTTCCTTAACATTTCTATTGTTATTTTCTTTTTTTTTCCATCTGAGTCATACTTCTAGCGTACCGGTGTGGCTGACACTGGCCCAAACATTTACTCATGTGCTGCTGGCTGCTCTCTGCTGTGTGTGTCAGCCTACCTGGTGTGGCTCTGACTTTATTCCAAACACATTATTGGTTTGGTGCGGCACTGTTTGCATTGTCATTGGCCTTTTGTGATGTATGAACACATTCACTGCATGTTCACCATGTGTCAGGTGATGAAAGTCAGACTGGACTGTAAGTGAGAGTCTGTACTAACGTGTGTGTTTTCTCTGTGTCAGTATATTCAGCAGAACATCCGGTCAGACTGCTCCAATATCGACAAAATCCTGGAACCTCCTGAGGGTCAGGATGAGGGCGTGTGGAAGTATGAGCACCTTAGGTAAGAAGTCTCGGGGCACATTTTTCCAAACAGGATCAGACCTGCAGACAAGCATCCATAAAATGTCCTTTTATATGCTGGCATATAACACAGTAGCATATAGCACACTATATAGTGTACTTTGTTTTGTTTCTAAAACATGAAATGTTTTGTAGGCTTCATTAGTTCTGTGTTCGGTCTTGTGCTTATTTCTACTGCGTGCAATCAGTTTTTAGTAACTTCTCTGAAGAAAGCATTAAATTAAATTGAATTTGTAGACCAGTGCTGTTTCTAGAGATTCTTTGTTCAGATATGAGGAGCTTCCAGATGAAAAGAAAGTGAAGTATAGGCGATCTCTACTATCTTAAATCTTGTGCTCACAGTTGGGCTAAAACCTGGCTGCAGAAGAAGAAATCATGTGATCAGAGGATATTTTGTTTTAACCTTGCTTTTATTGGATCCCTTTGTAGGCAGTTCTGCCTGGAGCTCAATGGGCTAGCTGTGAAACTGCAAGTGAGTACACTAAATCACCACAAACTTCCTTTGGTAATTTTTGGGTTTGAGGATTCTTTCATCTCAGAAATGTGCCTTAATGCTCTATAGATCTGAATCAGGTCTCACTTAAGATTTAAAAAATATTGCATTTGTAAACCAGGAATATTTCTTTCTAGTGCAGAAGGGTTCAGGAACATCAAGTAGTTAGTTTAGTAAGAGACAGTTAGCTGCAGTGATGTTGGTCTTTCTGCCTGCAGAGTGAGTGCCATCCAGACACCTGCACCCAGATGACAGCCACAGAGCAGTGGATCTTTTTATGTGCTGCCCACAAGACACCCAAAGAAGTGAGTCAAAGCTTCCAGCTGTCACTCAAGCTTTTCAAGCAGCTGCTCTCACATTGATGGGTTTGTGTGTTTTGTTCTGCTGCTGCTTCCACAGTGCCCTGCCATCGATTACACCAGGCACACGCTGGACGGAGCTGCCTGCCTTCTTAATAGCAACAAATACTTCCCCAGCAGGTCAGTCGTTTTCCATTAAGCAGCTATAATTTATAGAATAGTATCAAATCAATTTCAGGTCATTGTTTGCTGAGCTGAATAATCAGACTGTTTCTGTTCACTCTTAATACTCTTGAGGTATCATTTTCAGCAGGCAGCTGATTTCAGTATCCAAGCTCCAAAAGTAATCTTCAAGCTTCAAATTGACTCTAGGTGCTTCTACTAAAAATCTCGGATGATTTAAAACAAATGTGACCTCGATCTAAAGGTCAGAGGTCAAGTTCTCTAAAACCCTTGTGAATGTGACGACTCGAGAAAGAGGGGGGATGTAGGATTTTTACAATTCATACCACAGGTGTGTTTGCTAGGAAGCTGATGGCTAGTGCTGGTGGTTGCCAGTGTTTTATTAAAAGTTATGCACAACTGTATCACTTTAAATTGCTGTTTGACTTTGACTCTGTTCTGAGACCCAGAGCAGGCATCAGCCACCACAGACATGACTTGATTACATGAGAGGTGGAATAAAGTGTTGGAGCTGGGGTGGTGGTGGGTTGTAAAGTGGCTTGCATGTGCGCACACTGTAGACAGGGTAAAGCACAGTGCCTTAGATGAGATTGGATAGTTGGTTTGTATGGACAAAGTAATGGGGCATCTATACATTACACCAGCAGCTGCTCAGCTATGGAAACCCATGCTATGACGCTCCCAGTGCACAAGCTAAATCACCACTGGTTTGTGTCTACAGGGTGAGCATCAAGGAGTCATCAGTGGCCAAGCTGGGCTCTGTTTGTCGTCGCATCTATAGGATATTCTCTCATGCTTACTTCCATCATCGCCAGATATTTGACAAGTATGAGGTAGGTGTTTAGAACCTTTGCTTCCCATCGCTCTCTGGTTGCTGCTGTGAAGCTAGAAATTCTAAAATGTGATTTTATTTGTTCCTTCCTGGTATGGATTTTTTGTTCTTTTTGCTGTTACAGAAACCAAACTTAAAGAGGTCATACAGACTCTTATAGTCTTTTCATTTAATCTCTTGTGTTTTTACTGTGTTCATCATTGGATTTAAGTAAATGTGCTGTTCAAGTTACTTTTCCCCCATTTTATTTCCATTTCAATTGCTAAATGGATTGTAACAAAACAGAGAAAAAGTGAGACGTTCCCCGTCTCTGAGTGACTTCACACGAAAAACTGTGAAACAGTTCTCTAAATCTAAACCAAGGGTCCCCAATCCCAGTCCATGAGGGCCGGTGTCCCTGCAGGTTTTAAATCTCACCCTGGGTCAACACACCTGAATCACATGATTACTTCATTACCAGGCCTCTGGAGAACTTCAAGACATGTTGAGAAGGTCATTTATCCATTTAAATCAGCTGTGATGGATCAAGGACACATCTAAAACCTGCAGGGACACCAGCCCTTGTGGACTGGGATTGGGGACCCCTGATCTAAACGATGCTTATGAACAATCACTCAGTGCTTTACCTCCACTGTGCTCGGTGGCAGCAAACTACACACAGACTCCACATCAGTCCAACAAATCAAACTTTTAGCATTTTAATGGTGACATTGGTGAGTAAGCACATATACGTTAGCCAGCTAGCTGCTGTGTTGGGATATAAGCAGTTTGTTCACATTAGCTTGAAGAAAAGACTATTTATACAAGTCCCTAATGTCTAAGCAAATAAGAATTTTAATGATGTGACAACTAGTTACCATCAGCAGGGCATTCCATCCAAGGAGGGTTATTTTGAGTTTTTCTTGTCGATATGTCCAAATCACAACTCTGAAACTATAAGTGAAGATTTAAGATTTGCACATTTGTCTTTTTATCACCGTTCTCCTCCTACTTCATCTGGCTCACCCACCACTGCTGTGTCCTCCCTTATTTCCACCTTATCTCCTGAACTCAAGTCGTGGCTCCAACATAAGAAAATGTACATAAACATGCCTCTTTATTACAATATTGTTACAGTTTTTGTCAGAAGATGAAACATGAGACACTGCTGTAGCCAGCTGAACAGCTGGTTATAAGCTAACATTATGCTAGCTAATGTTAGGTTCAAGTGTCGTTAAAAAAAGAAAAGAAATTACTTGTGATAAGCTGTTTGCTTATTCTTTATTTATTTATGAAGTGTTTGAAGTGAATTCAGCAGCAATGGCAGCATGCTTTGTTCTCTGGCATCATGAGGATTAAGCTTCATATATGTTTCTTTCTCAGAAAGTAAGAGGAACATGATGATAGGACAGGAGTGTGTTCTGAATCCATAAAGTAGAAACACAAATGCCTCTCACCGTTTAGCTTTAGCACAAGAACATTTCCAGCAGTGCAGTCGCGTGGTCTAACTGTTTCCAGCCTCTTTTAGAACACCGTGAACTGATAACACACTGGGTGCTGTGAAGGAGACAAACTGGTTAGTGTGATCATTGCTACATATGTCTGTGTGCAGAATGAAACGTTCCTGTGTCACCGGTTCACACGCTTCGTGATGAAGTACAACCTGATGTCCAAGGACAACCTGATCGTTCCCATCCTGGAGGAGGAAGTGCAGAACACCTCTTCAGCTGGGGAGAGCGAAGCCTAAGAGATGGCTCCTGCTGCTGCCACCATAAGGGAGACACATGTAAACATATTTCTACATTACAGAGGAGACGCATTCATCTCTCTCACACACACACACACACACACACACACACACAGTGTATTGAGGCTCCCGTCTAGTAACACTGTCCATGTCCCTCCTCCCCAGTCACCTGTATCTATCTGAAAGGAAGTAAGGGTAAAGATGACCAGGAGCAGAGTTCAGTCATGCCTGCAGGACACAATTATATTTTCTATTTCCACTCAGAGGTTGGGGGTACAGCCCTGGTCTCACACTTCTCCTGTAGGGAAACCCTGTTCATAACCCCGCATGTCCACAGGATCCAGCTTGTGTGCTCATGGCTCCGTGGCTGCTTCCCAGCACGCTGGAGGCATTTAGTTTTCCAGCAGATGAAAACACTCGTTTAGATCCATTGTGACTGTACTTGAATTTAACGACCCTCTGTGCCTCTTTACTTCACTCGCCCACCAGTATAGGCCATCTCAGATTTATCTTCACTATATTTAGAATAAAGGGATTCATTTTTTGTTTTTTAGCACACATAATCCTATTTTAGATGAGAAGAAATAAAGGAATCATAAATACCATGTAAATAAGGACAACTTTAACAGCATTAACCATGAAAGCTTAAATACTGATGGGGAACTACAGTGTGAAAGGTTTTACCCTCCAGCAGTTCCTGCTTAGAGGAGCATTCTTCAGATTTGAAGGAAATATGCAGCAGCTTTAAAGCTTGCAGTCAGTTTTGTATGGTTGGCTAACGTTTGGAGCCCTTTTTAGTTCCCACACACTTTGATTGTCTACATTATAACACAGTGTACCGAGCATAGAGCACGAAGCTGTTCTCGCAGGTATTCATCCATCCTCAGCAGTGACGGAGCCGTGACGCCACGCTGCCTCTCGCTCTGGACATTGCAGGCTAATCTTCCTCAGGCAGCTGGATTTGCAGAAAGCCTCTGTAACTATGGTGACCTGTATTGTTGAGAAAGGCCCACACTGACAGCTCTCCCTCCTTCTGTGTATATAAACCCTCTGCCACTCCTCCCTGTTTAAATTCACTCATGTTTTCTGTGCACTTTTCTCCTGACTGCTTCTGTTCTTTTTGCTTGTATTGCCTACCAGTCCGATTTGGGGGTGTCCCATGAGATGGATCACTAAATTAGCCTGCTGACTTAATAATGCTATTAAAACACAATGTAGGTGTGCGGTTCGTGTGGTAGTGAACAAAGAAAACCGTAATCTCTTAGCTCTGTATGTGTACTAGCAGTCAGAGATTCTTTGGCCTTTGACATGATGTGTGAAGGCTGTTTGGCTAACTCTGATCCTGCATCGTGACATGTCCCCACTTCATAATACTGTGTCCAGTGTGCCTGATGTTCTCATCTCCTGCAGCATTGGGCAACGTTTAGCTGCTTTAAGCATTCAATAAGGCATCAAGGAAGGAGAGAACATCAGCCACATTTACGTGTCAGAGCACAACCTTCTTTTACCCTCTCCCTCGTTAAGTTATTTTGTGGGAGGAGCCTGATCCAACCCACTTTTTTTTTTTTTTTTAATGAACTAAAAAAAATTTTGTTACTGTTGACATTTTCATGTCTGTTAATAAAAACAAAAAGACTATTATTCAGACTTGTGTGTGGTCGTGTGGTTAATCAGTGACTCAGACATGGGAAATACTGTTTAATACAATAATAGAAAATAACAGCAACGATAAAGGACGGGAAATGTACAACTCTTGAAAGAGGGAAAAGCTAGAATATTAATACTGACAGTTAATACCCATTTAATACATTTCCATTCAAACTAAAACAGCACCTTATTTATAAAAGTCCTCAGATTAACCTGAACGTTGATCTTTAAGGAGACCTGCTCTGCTTTCCTCGTTTCCTGACGCACTGTTCTGATCATCGAGCTCATTAAACAGAGCAAACATTAACATAATGAGTTCAGGGTATGTACACGTTGGCCTTTTCTACTGTTTGCTCTAATAAAGCCCCCTCAGGCTGTAAGCACAGAAGCCCCACCCACCTGTAAACGCTTAACGAAGGGCAGCCAATCGTAAAAAAGTTGGCTTAAAGGAAGCTAAAAGTGGCTTCAGACGGGATGAATTGAAGATCAGCGCTAATAAGAACAGTTCACTGTGAATACTGCAATGTGACTGTTGTAACCAGTCCAAGATCAAATCTGCTGAAAATAAGAACAGGTCTGCTTAAAAGTCATTCCTGATTCATGAGGTCGGTCCATATTTTTATGTCCCATTTGTGTCCTATTATAAAGTAACTTCCCTTTATATAATCCCAGAACAAACAATAGTTTAATCAGGAATTGCCATGGAAGCCCTCCCTCATCCTGAAATCTCAAATCTCCCTTCTAAAAATTAGTTTCCAGGGTCTTCTTTTAAACATTTTGATACTATTCACAGAACATGGCACCTGTTAGAAATTCATGTTTGTGGCATTTAACTCACATTTCTTGTATTTGTGCATCACAGACTGCAAACTACATCGATCGTTTCTATTTCAAAGCTCAGCTTTAGAAATTTGCATATAGTTTTCTGCTCAAGTTACACTTACATGAAATCCAATTAAAACTTTAAGCCCTTTTTATATAAATGAGACAAATACACTTATCATCTAATATACTTATACACACACGCACAACAGCAGAAAAAGAGCCCTCCATCCATTTAGGATGTGTGTAACAATGTCTGGAAAGCAGCAGGAATATTACCAGTACCTTTAAAATGAAGGAGGAAAATAATACTTTTAAACACGATGAGCTTTATGAATGATTTCCAGAGTGATAGCTAAATAATAAAAAGCTGTAACATCTCAGAGAAATAGGCTTTTCTGTACAAATATACCATTTCAGGCACCTCGCTTTCATCATGTACTGGGGAGGTAAATAGGTTAACTACATATCTGTACGGTGGCTCAAGTAGGTCAATTACTTTTCTCTTTTTGTGTGGTTACCTGGTGAAACATATGTGAAAGTAGAAACAAAACTTCAGTGGAGAGCTAAACATCAGATAAATGTATTCCAAAAACTAAACTGTGTGATGATCTCATCATCAGAACTTTGATGTAATGAGCTGTGGGTGTAGCGCTGACTCAGACCACATGCTCACCGACTGTATGAGGCCTCCTCTCTGACACTTGGAGTGACCAAGCTTTACAAAGCGGAGCGTTTTAATCAGTACGATCCAAAATACGTCACTGAATTCGTGTTCATACAGGTCCAAGCAGGGAGCTGTTTCCTTATAGACTTGTATAGGACCTGTGACCTTTGGTATCACCCCCTGGTGGCCATTAGAAAGAGTGCAGGTTTAAGGCACTTGTGTGTCTGCTTCACTTTTCAGACAAAGAAGCCACGCCCACCATTTATACCTTGTATGGTTTCAGCACAGAGCCTTCATCACAGCGTGAGAGCTACACACTGAAGTGGCGCTCCAGTTGCCCTGTGTCACGCACACCAACGTCCCTCACGCTCCTCACGTCACACACCTGACACACACTCCCAGTTCGCGTTTGAACTCCCATCTCCTCCTTTCACACGTCAGAGCTGCTGCCCTGCATCGCCATGTACTAGCTCAACACCTCCACCATCATCTTCCTCGAGGCTCCAGCAGACTTCCTCGAACTCTGAGTCCAGACGCTGAACTTCTGCTGCTTTTCTGACTGAGAGTCAGTTATATACACACGCCAGCAGAAAGTACACACAGCTGGGACTTTAAACCAGTTATGAAAGAACAAGTCAAATGTCTACTGATGGAGCTCCATCGTGTACGATATTAAACCTAACAGAGCCACTGACACCACACAGTGATCACACAGGACGATGGCAGCCACACCGAGCAGCTACATCCACACAGCTGAGGTCTCCGGTCATATGTCAAAGTGAATGTGTTACTTTCTTTTTCCTGTCACATATTCTGGAATACATTTATTACTGACCACTGATTACTTGACTGAAGGATGTTGTCTCACTGACATACAAATCTAAAGCTGACATTCATGAACTTTCTCAGGAAACATGGATTTTAGGGGTTTGAAGTAGGAACAAGTGGGCCCTTTTAACCAAAACTGCCTGTGACCTTTTCCTATTATGTTTAGTTATAGTTCCACATCACTTTTTGTACTCTTTCTAAATAACTTTAGATAAACTAAACTAGATTTCTTCCTGCTTCAGTATGTTTCTGAGCTGTGAAGGAGCATAACTCCAGACTGTAAGCAGAAAGCAGAGCCCCGCTCCTTCAAGTTCTCACAATAACATTAACATATTTCCTGTGCTTTATAATACTGGGAGCACCTGTTATTAGGCGTGCATCACTCTGCACATCCAACCGTTTTCTCGTTATGGCTTTGTTAACAACATTTTCAAAGTGCAGAGCTCCTCTACATTAAAGTCTCTGTCAGATGGTGAATAGTCTGCACCTTCCACAGTTCATATCTCTTCGCTTGGGTACGTCCACCTGCTTACATACAGGTGACCTCAGCTTTCCCCTCGTCCTGCTCAAAGCCACCTTCCTCCATGTGGGATAGGGAGCTGGGGTACCCTCCTCCGAACACTGGGAATCCCCCGATGCCTCCCGCAGGCAGAGCAAGGGTGTCTGGAGGGTCGGGGCTGCTAGCTGCCCGACTCACAGAGTGACCGGACACAGACTGGAGACAGAGAGGGACACAAGTCAGAACTGATAACAAACCAGGAAATGACACAGATGGACTATGATTTAAAATTAAAATTAAAATCTAAAGACAGATTTTCTCGAGGGCGGCTCTGCAGACTGGCGACTGGAATAAATAAAGCAGCTTCATGAAAACCACACCTGGAATAGTTTTCAGGTAACTGCTGATTTGTTTTTCTGCTTTCCTACGAGTTACTACCGACTTTCTCCACCAGGGGGGACTTTAGCCGCACAGAGGATATTCCTGCTTATCCAACAGAGCCATTTTCATTCATCTTCATCTGGCTGATGCTGGTAATACAGGCCAGCTCTTTACTTCCACTAAACACTGCTGCTGTTCTCCAGTCACAACATTAAATAAAAACAATTTACACTTTCTAAAGACAACTAGAAGTGCTTTCCTGAAAATCCCAAAGAAAGAAAACTCTTCAGCCTAATGTGAGGAAGCTAAGCTGAGAGGTGTAATTATGAAATGTTGGCATGGGTAAGGAAATTAAAGGGAAATTTGCATCCCTGCTGGCGTCTGAATTTACAGCCTCCTCACACTCACTGTAAACCAGCAGAAACTGACTTTGGGAAAGCAGGAGCACAACACTGACATCGCTGAGTGCAGTGATGTCTATTCCAGCTCTGTTTCGGGTCTCCACCTGCACCCGACTGACTTATTCTGCTCTGAAGTTGCTTAACATTCCAACGTGTTCACCATCTCGCCTCTTTCACTGCTGCACAAGGCTTTCGTAGGTCTATCCAACAGAGAACGCTGATGCCAGATGCAGATTAAAGACCATTTAAACATTTGCTTCATGTTCAGCTGCCTCATCATGTTTCTTGGCCACAGCGAAGGTGACAAAGGTCTCACCTGGTTCCTCGGCTGTCCGGCTGTCTGACCTCTGACCGGCCTCTGGAGGAATACAACCTGTTTTGTGGCCAGATTCCCGTCACTGCACACATCAACGGCAGCATGGTCAGAAATGCAACTGAAAAACACGTTTCAGGAGAGAAACATCTGAACATCAAAGCATCTTCTTCTACCTGTCATGCCGGATGATGGGTGTGGGCAGCACGCACGTGAGCAGCCAACCAAACTCAGCCAGAGTGTGGAGGAGCGGCCCATAGTCTGTTTTCACATTGGAGTCCTGCAGGAGAGCAACGTGTGCAGATATAACAGAAGGGCTCAGAAAAAGCAACGTCTCTGGCTAAGAGCCAGCCGTGAGTCTCAGTAAACACCACTTCTGGCTTGATTCCATGTTAACATTTGATTATTTTAGAGCCGGTCATTAAGGGGAGCCTTTGAGAGCCAGCTGCTCCAAAGCACACCTGCTTTAGGGGGCCAGGATCTGGTCTCTCAGGAGTTCCTTGGAAATGCGATGTACTTATGATGATTGGTCTACGCTGAGGAATGAAAAGCTGGCAATGATATTGTTTAGAAATGCTGTGGGGGTTTTCTCTCTCCATGGAGACACTGATAAAGTGGACAGCTGAGCTCAGAGAGCTGTGAAAGAACGACTGGATTGTGATTAGTAAACAAAGAGTGTTTGGGAGTATTTTAGAGCCAACAAACATGGAAGAAGCTGCACAATTCTTTGCCTCTAGAGCAGGGGTCGGCAACCCTAGGCACGAAGGGTTAACTGATGGCACGACCATAGCTGGGCTGGCCATCGGGCATACCGGGCATTTGCTTGGTGGCCCGATGATTTTTTTTTTTTTTGTAATGGTATAAACAATGAGAGGTGGTGGATTGGCCAGATGCTGGCCGGTGTGTAAAAATAACTCAGTTGTTTGGTGGTGGCTATGGCGGAGCTTCCACAGATTCAGAAAATTAACAAGTGGTGGAGGCCATGGATGAGGAAGGGGAGGCAGGAGGAGAGACCCGAGGCGGCCGCCGGTCGGAGCGTCAGGTGAACTGAACTTCAGGTAAGAAGTTATGACCTGCAGTCTATCTGGGTCAGATATAAACCAAGTTTAGGTGGAGTTTATTTTCGTTGTGCTGACTTTTTACAGTCAGTTACAATAACTCATACTGCGTACTAGCTAGCATGACGGAATTTATATACTGCTGGGTGGGTGCTGTGATGTTACTGATGTTGAACTTTATTTTATTCATAAGGTTAGTTAGTAGAGTTGCCAACCGTCCCTTAAAAAGACGGAATCGTCCCTCATTCAGATAAATTATTACGCATTTCGTGTTGAGCTGAGAAGGGACGCAGTTTGTCCCGTACTTCAGCCAGGATGGAAAAAGACACAAAGGTGGATTTATTCTGCTGCACAGCTGCCTCTTCTCTCATTTTCTCCCCTCTCTCTCCTGTTTCTACTTCAATCATGAGACTGATCAATGATCAGCTGATCGGCTTTTCTCTCTTGTTTGTTTATCGCCCACTTTGCCCCAGAAAGAGGAAACTGCCGGATGTCGCGCTAAACAACAGCAGCACGTTTAAGCTTGATCAGCTGTTGTTAGAATGTATTTAATATTAATTTCTAGTATCAGCTGATGTTTGCTGGAGCCACAGCTGTAAAAGCTGCTGGTCATGATATCGGTTTGTATATCTGGTGAGAGGGAAACATGAAGATGAAACCAGATGTCCTTACTGAATCATCAGAGCTGAACAGCTGATGGAGAAACAGGTTTACCTTTTAGGTGACATGAATGAGTTGAAGTTATGAACTGTTTCTGAGAGACAAATAACACCAGGATCGTTTTTTTATGTAGCTGACAGCTGGTAACTGTGCAGGTCTAGCAAAGTTTTGCCAGGGGGGCAGGTAGGGCATTAACAGGGAAAGGGGGGACAAAGAAATACTTTCTTATTCTCATTTAAAATGTCTCGCTTTTAACAAATAATTATCTGAAGCTTACAACCAAAGTTTTTATCTGATGTAAAATGTAAATCATACATATACCAAAGGACAGTGTACATCACTGTCACAACAGCGTTTGTTTTCATTCAAAGGCTTTATGGCTTTAATACCTGGTGGGCCGGTCTCTAGTCAAAATGCTGGCTGAGTTAATGCCAGTTAATGCGACATCGAAGCAGCTGGAATCTACAGCTGTGCGTGTTCATGGAGCTGCATTTTCACCTGCTGGACATCACTACCTGACAAGTTTAACTGTCTTCAGAACATTGCAGAGGCCTTATTGACAGTATTTGGCTCTACATATCTGTGTGAGCAGATTTTCTCTCACATGAGTGTCCTCAGGTAGCTGTCTGAATGCTGGACACTGGGAGACCTGTGTCTCTGAGTGGGAGACCAGAGATCACATTAACATGTGTGTCTCTGTGTATTAACAAACATGCCATATTGGCCCAATTTATTTTTCTTATCATTGTTGTGAGGAGACCATAAATAGCATTTGTATTTTCTGTTGTACAGTTCATTTGCTGTTATGGATAAAAGTCTTTTTGTTTTAAAATAGCTGATAACTATTCGCTGATAGCTGCCAACATCTGCGAACAAATATAATTCTATAAAGTTGTTCTATATAGTGTGTAACTGTTAATATAGAGCACGTCTAAAGGGTATAACACTTCACACTGGACCTCAGCTCTGCTCTTATGTGTCATGTCAGGGTCCTCCACCAAGCACAGCAAAGGTCTCAAACCTGTGGCTCCTGGAACAATTTTATTTAACCAATTATTAACCTATGGAATAAAAATAAAATCAGTGGAAGAAACTACAGAATTTAACAAAATTTGATTTCAGTTAGTTTCCAGACCGGATTTGCTGTGATGCTTTTTCTTCATTTTCATGCCTAAATACATCTTGTGGCTCTGTGCTTTAACCGATCTCTGGTGTAACTACACAGTGAGTTGTGCATTAATGGCATCATAATAAGTTTACCAAACGAATATTTGTAACGCCAGACAGCAAAAGTAACAACGTGGAATTATCGAGTCAGCCAATCCATCACTACAATGATTTCTGTTGATTAGATAAATACTGTCATATGCTGTATAATGTGAGGAGGTATGAAGGTATAAAAAACCAGATGCCTCACCAGCCGACCAGCTTCAAACTCTTCAAACCGTCTATTTAACTTTCTAGTTCTGTCCCAAGTGCTCACAATGTTAACCACACGTACATATACGGGTCATTTTTTATCAGAAACTGTGTTAAAAGCTACTAATGTTCAAAAATAACTTTCTTTTCTTTTTTAAGCCTTACAGTTTAACCTAAGCTTGCCCTTTGAGAGTAAAGAGTGGATAAAACATCTCTGTTCCACAAACATCTCTCCAAAAGTCTCACTGACCTCGATGACGGTCCACTGCTCGACGACAATTGTGTCATTGGCAGGAGGAGACGTGCTTCTCTCCTCGTACACAAACAATCCCTCCAGCGATCGAGGCACCGGCTCGCCTGAAACACACAAACAGCCGCAGTGACACAAACGTCTGTTTGGAAGACACACCGTCACGTTTTTGTGGTGAAAATAGAAAAAATGATTCATCTTCATATTTTTGTGTGGCATGGTTCTTAATGCTAAAGTTACAGTTGTGGAACTCTCACTGCTCAGAGGACGCTGGATGACATTACCCAAATCAGCTTTGTGAATCAAGTGGTCTAACTGTGCAGTTTCACAGCTAAAAAGAGCAATCGCAAACAACTCAATGCTGCTATGAAAACGTACAGAACAACAATCAAACATTTACCAGATCCTTGACCTTGTCTGGCAGCACATACATGATTCACACTGCTGCAGCTAGCCAAGTTTCAGCTGCTGAGGAAATGAGAGCATCACTGGGTTGATAATGACCCAGTTATTAGAAATAGGTTGAGAGTTCCCACGTGTTCATGTGTGAGAGGACAGCAGCGGGGAGGGTTCGTGTTGTAGTCCGTCTGTACAAACCTCTCCATCACCCTGCACCATCAACGAGCTGCCTAATGCTCCCCGACTCATTAGGAAGAAGGATAACAAACACAAGTTATGTGATTCTATGCATGCAGTAAAAAGACTTTAAATAGATTTATAAAAGACGAAGCATGACTCGAGTTTGCACAAAATAAACTGTGGCCATAATGAAACACATGGGAAATATATGCAATAAAATCCAAGCAGCAATCGATTTACTCTGCCTTACAGAAACCTGGTTGCAGCCGGATGAGTATGTTAGTTTAAATGAATCAACACCCCCGAGTCATTCTAACTACCAGAAATCCCGAAGCACAGGCCGAGGGGGCGGTGTGGCAGCAATTTTTCACACACCAGTCTATTAATTAACGAAAGACCAAGACAGACTTTTAATTCATTTGAAAGCCTGATGCTAGCCTCGTCCAATTCCAGCTGTAAAACTCAGAAACCAGTCTTACTTGTTATCATCTATCGTCCACCTGGGCCTTACACAGAGTTTCTCTCTGATTTCTCAGACTTTTTATCTGATTTAGTGCTCAGCTCAGATAAAATAATTATTGTGGTGATTTTAACATCCATGTAGATGCTAAAATGACAGCCTCAACATCGCATTTAATCTGTTATTAGACTCAATTGGCTTCTCTCAAAATGTAAAAGAACCCACCCACCACTTTAATCACACTCTAGATCTTGTTTTAACATATGGCATAGAAACTGAATATTTAACAGTGTTTCCTGAAAACCCTCTGCTGTCTGATCATTTCCTGATAACATTTACATTTACAATAATTGATTACACAGCAGTGGAGAGTAGACTTTATCAAAGTAGATGTCTTTCTGAAAGTGCTGTAACTAAGTTTAAGAATATAATCCACCCACTGTTATCATCTTCAATGCCCTGTACCAACATAGAGCAGAGCAGCTATCTGAACGCTTCTCCAACAAAGGTCGATTATCTTGTTAATAATTTTACCTCCTCACTACGTACGACTCTGGATACTGTAGCTCCTGTGAAAACTAAGGCCTCAAATCCAAAGTCCCTGACTCCGTGGTATAATTCTCAAACACGTAGCCTAAAGCAGATAACTCGTAAGCTGGAGAGGAAATGGCGTGTCACAAATTTAGAGGATCATCATTTAGCCTGGAGAAATAGTTTGCTGCTTTATAAGAAAGCCCTCCGCAAAGCCAGAACATCTTACTATTCGTCACTGATTGAAGAAAATAAGAACAACCCCAGGTTTCTCTTCAGCACTGTAGCCAGGCTGACAAAAGTCAGAGCTCTACTGAGCCAACCATCCCTTTAACGTTAACTAGTAATGACTTCATGAACTTCTTCACAAATAAAATTTTTATCATTACAGAAAAAATTACCAATAATCATCCCACAGATGTAATATTATCTACAGCTACTCTTAGTACCATCGATGTTAAGTTAGACTCTTTTCTCCAATTGATCTTTCTGAGTTAACTTCAATAATTAATTCCTCCAAACCATCAACGTGTCTTTTTAGACCCCATTCCTACAAAACTGCTCAAAGAAGTCCTGCCATTAATTAATTCTTCGATCTTAATTATGATCAACCTATCTCTAATAATCGGCTATGTACCACAGGCCTTCAAGGTGGCTGTAAGAAACCTTTACTTAAAAAAGCCATCTCTAGACCCAGCTGTCTTAGCTAATTATAGGCCAATCTCCAACCTTCCTTTCATATCAAAAATCCTTGAAAGAGTAGTTGTCAAACAGTTAACTGATCATCTGCAGAGGAATGGCTTATTTGAAGCGTTTCAGTCAGGTTTCAGAGCTCATCACAGCACAGAAACAGCTTTAGTGAAGGTTACAAATGATCTTCTTATGGCCCTCTGACAGTGGACTCATCTCTGTGCTTGTCCTGCTAGACCTCAGTGCTGCGTTCGATACTGTTGACCATAATATCCTATTAGAGCGATTAGAACATGCTGTAGGTATTACAGGTACTGCACTGCAGTGGTTTGTATCATATCTATCTAATAGACTCCAGTTTGTACATGTAAATGGAGAGTCCTCTTCAGACACTAAGGTCAATTATGGTGTTCCACAGGGTTCAGTGCTAGGACCAATTCTATTTACATTATACATGCTTCCCTAGGCAGCATCATTAGAAGACATAGCATAAATTTTCACTGCTATGCAGATGACACGCAGCTCTATCTATCCATGAAGCCAGGTAACACACAGCAATTAGTTAAACTGCAGGAATGTCTTAAAGACATAAAGACCTGATGGCCGCTAACTTTCTGCTTCTTAATTCAGATAAAACTGAGGTTATTGTACTCGGCCCTGAGAATCTTAGAAATATGGTATCTAAGCAGATTCTTACTCTGGATGGCATTACCTTGGCCTCCAGTAACACTGTGAGAAACCTTGAGTCATTTTTTGACCAGGACATATCCTTCAATGCACATATTAAACAAATATGTAAGACTGCTTTCTTCCATTTGCGCAACATCTCTAAAATTAGAAATATCCTGTCTCAGAGTGATGCTGAAAAACTAGTTCATGCATTTATTACTTCCAGGCTGGACTACTGTAATTCACTATTATCAGGAAGTCCTAAAACTCGCTGAGAAGCCTTCAGCTAATCCAAATGCTGCAGCAAGAGTACTGACAGGGACTAGAAAGAGAGAGCAGATTTCTCCTGTTTTGGCTTCCTTCATTGGCTTCCTGTTAAATCCAGAATTGAATTCAAAATCCTGCTCCTCACATACAAGGTCTTAAATAATCAGGCCCCATCTTATCTTAATGACCTTGTAGTACCATATCACCCTATTAGAGCACTTCCCGCTCTTGCACTGCAGGCCTACTTGTTGTTCCTAGAGTATTTAAAAGTAGAATGGGAGGCAGAGCCTTCAGTTTTCAGGCCCCTCTTCTGTGGAACCAACTTCCAGTTTGGATTCGGAGACAGACACTATCTCTACTTTCAAGATTAGGCTTAAAACTTTCCTTTTGCTAAAGCATATAGTTAGGGCTGGACCAGGTGACCCTGAATCCTCCTTAGTTATGCTGCAATAGACGAAGGCTGCCGGGATTCCCATGATGCATTGAGTTTTTCCTTCCAGTCACCTTTCTCACTCACTATGTGCTAATAGACCTCTGTGCATCGAATCATATCTGTTATTAATCTCTGTCTCTTCCACAGCATGTCTTTCATCCTGTTTTCCTTCTTTCACCCCAACCGGTCGCAGCAGATGGCCGCCCCTCCTGAGCCTGGTTCTGCCGGAGGTTTCTTCCTGTTAAAGGAGTTTTTCCTTCCCACTGTCGCCAAAGTGCTTGCTCATAGGGGTCATATGATTGTTGGGTTTTTCTCTGTATTTATTATTGTGCTATCTACTGCACAATATAAAGCGCCTTTGAGGCTTACTTTTGTTGTGATTTGGCGCTATATAAATAAAATTGAATTGAATTGAATTGAACATGATCCTACAGATCCGTTTCTATCTCATTAAAAAAAAAAAACCCAAAGACTCACATAAACACAAAAAAGTCACTTCCTGTTTTGGCTCCTTTCTCCTACTGCATCTATATTTGGAGCAGTCTTCCCAACTTTGGCGACCTCGCTTCCTGTTCATCTGCAGAGCAGAGATCCAGCTCTGCTCTGCAGCTTCACTTGCACTTATTAAAGGTTATTGGGAGGCTTGTTGTTCCAGCGTTTTGGACAACGGGGGGTAGAGCAGGTCATCTGATCGGAAGGTTGGTGGTTCGATCTTTGGGCAAGATATTAACCCCAAGTTGCTCTCCGATGCATCCATCAGAGTATGAATGTTTATGAATGGTAGTTAGTAAGCACTTAAAAGCATAGAAGAATGGATGGCATGTTGTACAGAGAGCTTTGGGTACTCTGGGAGAGCAGAAAAGAGCAGAACAGCTCTATATAAGAATCAGTGCATTTACAACGTGACACTGGTGGCTTCAGATCAGTTTGACACATTTCAAACTTGTTTTAGACTTTTTAACATTTTTTTGACAACTCTGGTTTTGGATGTGGATTTCAAGCAATAAACAATGAACATAATATGAAGGGAATATGGGATGTTTTAAACAGTATCATTAAAAACAATTCTGGACAACAAAGCTATCCTTAATATTTTATTGACAATAGCAATATAATGAAAAACAAGTTGATGTGGTCAACAGCTTTAATCATTATTTTGTAAATATTGGACCAAATCTGGCAGAACAAATTCCTGAGTCACTGCCATCAGTAGACTGTAGTGAATGCCTGATCGATAGGAACCCTAACTCAATGTTCCTCACAGCAGTGGAGGAAAAAGAAATAATTGACATTATAAACATATGTTAATATAAAACATCTACTGATTGTAATGATATCGACATGAAAATAATCAAGAAGGTCATAGAAGGAATCGTAGGACCTCTAACATACATGCAACTTATCATTTCAGACTGGAAAAGTTCCAAACAAAATGAAAATAGCTAAAGCTGTGCCGCTGTATAAAACTGGGGATAGACACCACTTCACAAATTACAGGCCTGTTTCTTTACTACCACAATTCTCCAAAATCCTAGAAAAAATCCCAGGGTTGTACTGCACTGGGTGAAAAATTATTTAAGTGACAGGAAACAATTTGTAAAGCTGGGTGTCTATTCCTCATCATGCTTGGACATTGCTTGTGGTGTTCCACAAGGCTCTGTACTGGGTCCAAAATTATTTATTATTTATATAAATGATATTTGTAAGGCATCTGATATATTAAAATTAGTATTATTTGCAGACGACACAAATATTTTTTTTTCTGGAGGGAATCTAAAGGAGCTGCTCGATACAATTACATCAGAAATGTGCAAAATTTAAAAAATGGTTTGACAGGAATAAACTATCACATAACATACCATAATAGACCCATTTCTGTAATATACTTACACATCTATATTATTGCTAATATATATTGTAATATATCTGGCTAAAGCACTTTCTGGATGGATGCAAACTGCATTTTGTTGCCCTGTACCTGTGCATGTGCAATGACAACAAAGTTGAATTCTATTCTATTCTAAATATAAGTAAAACTAAAATAGTCTTATTTGGGAATTCCCTAAGAAACGCAAAAGTGCATATTCATATAGATGGTGTGGAAATTGAAAGAGTTCTTGAACACAAGTTTCTTGGTGTGATAATAGATGATAAATTAAGCTGAAGTCGCATAAAAATCCAGGGTTCATACGCATATTTCAGGCTCAAATTCAAGCACTTTTTAAGCACTTTGAAGGTCAATTTTTTAAGCTTTTCAGGCACATTACCAAAAAAAAAAGAAAAAAGAAAAAAAAAAGAATGCATGTTTCACTTAGCATCACCTCAGTAAGGCCATGTAAAAATTAAAACAAATCATCTTAGGTTGACTTAAATGTCCTTTGTTCCCCTTTTCTTAAAACACAGAAAAATGCACCACAGACAAATGCTGAAAAAGGAAATGGTGCAATATGCATATAGTGTACAAACTCAAAAAACACATTTCTCTTAAAAATGAAGATTTGCAAATGTGAACAAATCAACTTGTCAGAGATATTCATCTCCACTTGAAAAAAAACAACAACCCCACAAAACAAGAAAACTGCACCAAACACCACAATAATCAACAGCAAGGCCAAATTAATAAGTCTTTGCATCAGATATTGATGCTTCTTTCCTATGTGACACAAAAATAGGAGACAGATGTTTATTTTTTTAACTAGTTAAGCACCCACGCACCCAAAAATGGGGGCAAAAGGGAGGAGATCACGTTTAATCGGTTATAACATGAGGTCAGAAATATAGGTGCCGACATGAGTAGTGTCCACAGAAACCTCTGAATCTCAGCTATAATCTCATATAAACCATTTCTACAAACACCAAACGAAGCAAAGACACCAAACAGTTAAAAGAGTCGTTACATCACCATGAATCTGTGGACAGGTAACATCCATATTTTGATTT
Organism: Oreochromis aureus; assembly: GCF_013358895.1. NCBI lineage: Eukaryota > Metazoa > Chordata > Actinopteri > Cichliformes > Cichlidae > Oreochromis > Oreochromis aureus. The sequence continues at coordinate 32,637,701 of NC_052957.1, forward strand.
ATGATTTTCTGGAGTTAAATGTGAACCAAAGCATATTTTCAGAGGTGTTATATGCTATAAAATACTTTTAAAAATTAGGCGAGGCTTATAAAAAAAAAAAATCAAATTTATCTATGTTTGAGTCACAGCAACTTTGACATCTGCAGTAATATTTATACATCTGATGACATCTCACAAGCGTTAGCTTTATTTTGATATCAAAACCGTTTACACATAGTTTTTAATTGCAGAGAAATACTGAATTTATTTTGGTCATTTCATTTTCGAGTAGTAAGCTCACCCTTTTTGTTATACCCTTTAGACGAATAGAGAGTTTTTAAATTAAATACATATTCTTTAAATAATGTTCCCTTTCATAAGTAGAATAAGTAAAAAAAAAGAAAAGAAAGAAAAATAAATTATTATAACTCTATTACGTGGGGAAAAAAAACAGTCTGTTAGACTGGTAGACTAACCAACTAGTCTAAAACTAAGAAACACTAAAATATTAAGTTAAATTTGAAAACGGTTTAAAAAAATATATCCCCATTTCCACATTCCAAAATGTCATGTGACAATCTCATTGGCTTCAGCGATGATGTCACAAGGACACCTTTAGAATCTTTGATCCTTTGAAGTTTTTCCATAAATAGGGGTGAGCAGCAGTTTTTAGTTCGTTTCTTCGCAGCATTTGTGTTTGCAGCCTTCAAACGTGAATGAAATACAGTTTCAAGCACTTTTCAAACCTTGAAAATTCAATATTAAAATTCAAGCATTTTCAAGGATTTCAACAGTGTTGGGACTAACGCGTTATTAAGTAACGCGTTACAGTAACTACGTTATTATTGTGGTAACGAGCACGGTAACTAGTTATTATGCCAAAACCAGGAACGCGTTACTCGTTACTGGGATTTAGATAGGCTCGTTACCAGTGATGGGAATAACGGCGTTACAAGTAACGGCGTTACTAACGGCGTTACTTTTTTCAGTAACGAGTAATCTAACTAATTACTATTCCTATCGTTACAACGCCGTTACAGTTACTAACAAGGTAACGCGGTCCGTTACTATTTTTCAACAAACAGTTGAAGCTGTGTTCAGTTCACCGCATCTTATATCAGCTGCAGGAAGTAGCTGTAAGTAATCTGGGCGCTACAGCTTTAAGCAGCTGCGCGCTCCCGCGGACGGTAATCACGATCACTGTCTAGCACAACACCTGGAGCTAAGGAGGCAAAACAATCGCATGAGTGCTGCTGTTTGACTGAGGAAGAATAAAGTAGTCGTGGTAAGTCGATCACATGACCACTTAAAGACAAAGCAACAAGGTGCTAGTTTATAAATTGTGTCGATAGGCCACGTAAAACCAGAGTCATGATAAACGATATATACGCGGCGTTTTTTCTCCTCAATAGTTTCGCCACGTTAGCTAGCAAGCACTCTCTGCTTATGAGCAAAAAACAAAACAAAACAGGGAAGTTTTAGGAGGACGGAGAGAGAGAGAGAGGGAGAGAGAGAGAGAGAGAGAGAAAGAGAGAGGGAGAGAGAGCAGGAAAAGAGAGAGAGAAAGAGAGAGCGAGTTTTGAGATGTGAGATTTGTGACGTTTAGCGTGTTTGGAGTGTGTAGTTAATGTGTTGTCTTGTGTAGTTAGTGTGTGTAGTGTTGTGGATAGTTTTGTGTTGTGTGTCAGAACAATGAGGCGACTGCTGTCTCCAGGTAGAAACAGCAGTGATACACCTGCTGTTGTCAGACCTGCAGGTATCAGGCTGTGATGTTCTCCTTTATAGTGGACAGAAATGATTTTTTGGAGTGGCACAAATAGTTTGTGTGGCATCTTATTGAAGAACAGCTGATTGTTCTGTAAATAGTTTGAAATGGTTATTTAAAAAAAGGGTAAAAGGTAAATGGATGCAAATAACTTTGTTGTTTGCAAAACTTGTGCATAGGATTTTAAAATTGACAATTAATATTTGCATTTGAAGTTATAAAATATGATTCATTAAACATGTTTATGGTTGTTACAGTAAAATATAACTTTTTCTACTCTGATTTTATGTTTTTGTCTGATTTTAGATCAATTCTGGTTATACAGTATGACAAAATGAGAACATAACTGTAAATTCAGGCACGTGAGGTTGTGCTAAAAAGAATGATACCAAACAAGGCAAAGCAAATAGTTTTTTAAAGGTAAAATGTGGAGAGAAAATCAAGAGTAGTAAAAAATGGCCAATTATACTCTGGACGCCAGAGGGTTAAACGTTCTTGTTTTTTTTTTTTTAAGTAACGCAATAGTTACTTTTCCAAGTAATTAATTACTTTTAGAATATTGTAACTCAGTTACTAACTCAGTTACTTTTTTGAAGAAGTAACTAGTAACTATAATTGAATTACTATTTGAAAGTAACTTGCCCAACACTGCTCGTTACTCGTTACTGCGGTGGTGGATATCGCGGAGCTTCCACAGATTCAATAACATTAACAAGTGGTGAAGGCCAGCAGGTGGATGAAGGAAAAGGGAGGCAAGAGGAGACCCGGCGTCCGCGGTCCGCGTGTCAGGTGAACTGAACTTCAGGTAAGAAGTTATGACCTGACCTGCAGTCTATCGGAGTCAGATATAAACCAAGTTTAGGTGGAGTTTATTTTCGGTATGCTGACATTTTCGCATCATGCGTGCTAGCTAGCATGACGGAGTTTCTATACAGCTGTGTGGGTGCTATGTTACTGATGTTGAACTTTATTTTGTTCATACGGTTAATTATTAGAGTTGCCAAACGTGCCCTAAAAAACAGAATCGCCTCGTATTCAGAGAAAATATTACGCTTTCACTGAGGTGAAAAGGAACAGTTTGTCCCGGACTTCAGCTACAATGAAAAAGACACAAAGCTGAAGCTGCACAGCTGCCTCTTCTCCTCTCATTCTCTCCTGTTTCTACTTCAATCACGAAACTGATCAATGATCAGCTGATCGGCTTTTCTCGCGCTATTTATCGCCCACTTTGCGCCAGAAAGAGGAAACCAGCGGATGTCGCGTTAAACAACAGCAGCACCTTTAAGCTTGATCAGCTGTTGTTAGAATTTATTTAATATTAATTTCTAGTATCAGCTGATGTTTGCTGGAGCCACAGCTGTAAAGCTGCTGGTCATGATATCGGTTTGGTTATCTGGTGAGAGGGAAACATGAAGGTGAAACCAGGAGATGTCCTTACTGAATCATCAGAGCTGAACAGGTGATGGAGAAACAGGTTTACCTTTTTAGGTGACATGAATGAGTTGAAGGGAAGTTATGAGCTGTTTCTGAGAGACAAATAACACCAGGATGCTTTTCACGTAGCTGACAGCTGGTAACTGTGCAGGGGCGGGTCTAGCAAAGTGTTGCCAGGGGGCCAGGTAGGGCATTAACAGAGAAAGGGGGGCACAAAGAAATACTTTTCTTTATTATTCTCATTTAAAATGTCTCGCTTTTAAAAAATAATTATCTGAGTCTTACAACAAACAACTGATAGACTGATACATATATACCATCAGAACAGTGTACATCACTGTCACAACAGTGTTTATTTTCATTCAAAGGCTTTATGATTTTTCCTATAATGGTGGGCGGTCTCTAGTCAAAATGCCCGGACGATTGTTTTGTCCCAGTCCAGCTCTGTATGCAGCTCATCTGCAGTCTGGTGTTACCTACATCTTCCTATTCAGAAGGCAGAATTTCCAAGTTCTGAGTACAATCAAAAGCACCACGACTGCAGTTTTTGTGTTGGATGTAAAAAGCAGGCTAGAATCATGGCGGCGGTCAACGACGGTCCAGGCGTGATTTCTCTCGTGGAAATGTGCACATTATTTTTTCCTTTCTATTGGTAGGTGGCACAGTGCACTTGTGGCAAGTAAGCAAGCTAGAAGACTGGCAGTCTGGCTGGGTATCCAGTTACGGAAGCAACACATTAACAAGAGAATTCTGAGTAAAACCAAAGTTACTTTCCCTAGTAACTAGTTACTTTGAAAGTAACGAGTAACTTGAAGTAACTGAGTTACTTTTTTAGAGAAGTAACTAGTAATGTAACTAAGTTACTAATTTAAAGTAACTTACCCAACACTGGATTTCAAGCACCCGTACGAACCCTGTAAATCATATACATAACAAAATTTCGAGAAGTATTTCAATATTTAGTAAAGTAAAACATATTCTGAACCACAAATCACTCCACATTCTCTACTGTTCACTGATTGCACCATATTTGCATTACTTACAAATATTCACTATCATCAATCTTTATATTACAAAACAGGGCCATAAGGATAATCCATAAAACTGGTTACAGAGATAATAGGTCTGCTAGATGATGTTAATGCAGCACTACGGACAACACCTACGGCCACCATTACCGAGACTAACAAGCTGACCTACAATACAGCAGCAGTGATCAGTGCTGATCAGATCAACATCAGGAAGAAGGAACACGAGAAGCTCGAGAAGTACCAAGGGCTCAGATAAGAGCTGGAGAAGATGTGGAGGGTGATGTGGTCCCCGTGGTAATCGGAGCACTAGGTGCGGTGACTCTGAAACTAGGCGAGTGGCTCCAGCAGAGCCCGGGAACAACATCGGAGATCTCTGTCCAGAAGAGCGCAGTCCTGGGAACAGCTAAGATACTGCGCAGGACCCTCAAGCTCCCAGGCCTCTGGTAGAGGACCCGAGCTTGAAGGATTGACCGCCCACAGGGGCGAGAGGGGATTTTTATATATTTAAAATAATAATAATAATAATAATAATTAAAGCTGCAAGCAGCGATATGAGGGCCTCTCACCCCAGCCAAGCCCATCACCCCCAGCGCTTCCGATCTGATGTCACATTGATGGAATTCATGCATTTAACCACCAGCTAAAATTTCATCTCATTCAACCATTATTATAGTCGTCCCACTAGGTGGCGCTCTAACCATTACTGACAAATGGCATAACAAACATTTCCGAGCTCGATTCTCATCACGCCTGCACCTTTGGGAGAGATTGGACATTGTGTTTTTGAGCGACAGCAGATTACTGCTTTTTGGCGAGGGATTGAAACTCCACGTGCCGCCATGACCACCCCGCTTCCCTGAACGTAAAAGCTTCGCACTTAACATCACAAAGGTCGTTAGATTCCACACACAGGAGATCGCGAAATCTAATGAAATCCCTTGGAGGAGTTCACAAAGTATGAGGCCTGAAAAGAGGGGAAAATGTCGCCAAATTTACACATTAATTTTAAAATGGCTGACTTCCTGTTGGATTTGGGATATTGCTCCAAGAGACTTTTTTGTACATCTTGATATCTCCAATAAGCTTGCCAGGTTTCAAACTCATACATAAAACACAGAGCAGGGGCTGTTGTTTTGAAATATTGTAGGGGGCGCTGTGGAGCCATTTTGCACTATTCAAGGAAAATGATCACATAACAAGAAAGCCCTCATCACATTAGAGGTTTGTGCGCCAAATTTCAAGACTTTTTAAACTTTCCAAGCCCCTCAAAAGCCACTTCATCTTTCATGGTGAACTGCGCTGCCACCAGGGTGCGCCTGCTCAGTTTATAGTCACAATTTTCTCACTGAAGCATCAAGAGGGACTGATGGTGATATTCACCGCTTTTGAGGTGGCCACGATGAACCTGTGAAAATCAGTACAACAAAATGAAAGACATGACATTTCCTGGTGCCACTAGGTGGCGCTCTACGTATTCCTGACAATGGGCATATCAATCTGTTCAGGGCGGGTCTGACATCATCCCTGTAAAATCTGGTACTGATCAGATTGGATTTCATTGAGTTACACTAATTTGTTTCTTCATGGCGAGACCTCAATGTTCGCCATGCTGCTGGGGTCACACCCTTCAGCGAAAACTCACAGTTTTCTGTAACCCAAGACCAACTCCTTAAGGCTTTCCTGGAGAAATTTGAGGCTGCAGATGTCACCCATTACAATACTGTACCCCAAAGTGTAAAACATGACATTTCCTGTTCCCACTAGGTGGCGCTGTCCCTGATGTCAAATATGGCAGTTGAAATATGTTCAGGGTGGAGCCTTATCATATGTGTCCACTTTGGTCAAGGTCGGACAATGTATGACAGAACGAGAGGCAATAAGATTTTCATGGCGAAGTCATCGAAATTCGCCGTGGCGCCACGGCCTCACAGTAACCCGAAAACTCAAAAGCTCCGCAATTTAACATGGCCCAGGTGTGTAGTTGACACTGACCAAATATGAAGCTTGTACGATGAAATTCCAATGAGGAGTTCGCAAAAGTTCGAGGCATGGAAATGGCAAAATTAGAGCCAAAATGTCACCTTCACTTCCAAATGGCGGACTTCCTGTTGGGTTTAGGACATGGCCATAATAGACTTTTTGTGCGCCTCCGAACGTTAGATATGTGTTCCGAGTTTTATACATGTAGGTCATACCCATCTCGGGGCTCGCGCTTTCATTTTTCTAGGTGGCGCTACTGAGCCAATTTTCCCTGGACATGTCTCACGGACATTAAAATACGTAAATTTTCACCAGACCTGACGCTGCCTGCAAAATTTCATGAGTTTTCGAGCATGTTTAGGCCCTCAAAAGGCCGATTCATTTGCCGAAATAATAATAATAATAATAATAATAATAATAATAATAATAATAATAATAAGGGCCTTCAGACTTTGTGCTCGGGCCCTAATAATAATAATAATAATAATAAGAAGAAACAGAGCAGATACAATAGGGCTTCAGACTTTTGTGCTCGGGCCCTCGCACTGCAAGCAGCGCATGAGGGCCCTCGCACCCCGGAACGCCGGGCCAAGCCCAACACCTAAAACCAGCACGTCCGATCTGATGTCACATTGATGGAATTCATGCATTTAACCACCAGCTAAAATTTCATCTCATTCAACCATTATTATAGTCGTCCCCACTAGGTGGCGCCTAACCATTACTGACAAATGGCATAACAAACATTTCCGAGCTCGAGTCTCATCACGCCTGCGAACTTTGGGAGAGATTGACATTGTGTTTTTGAGTGACAGCAGATTACTGCTTTTTGGCGAGTGATTGAAACTCCACGTGCCGCCATGACCACCCCGCTTCCCTGAACGTAAAAGCTTCGCAATTTAACATCACAAAGGTCTTTAGATTCCACACACAGGAGATCGCAGAAATCTAATGAAATCCCTTGGAGGAGTTCACAAAGTATGAGGCCTGAAAAGAGGGAAAATGTCGCCAAATTTACACATTAATTTTAAAATGGCTGACTTCCTGTTGGATTTGGGATATTGCTCCAAGAGACTTTTTGTACATCTTGATATCTCCAATAAGCTTGCCAGGTTTCAAACTCATACATAAAACACAGAGCAGGGGCTGTTGTTTTGAAATTTTGTAGGGGCGCTGTGGAGCCATTTTGCGCTGTTCAAGGAAAATGAACATATAAAAAGAAATCCTCATCACATTAGAGGTGTGCGCCAAATTTCAAGACTTTTTAAACTTTTCAAGCCCCTCAAAAGCCACTTCATCTTTCATGGTGAACTGCGCTGCCACCAGGGTGCGCCTGCTCAGTTTATAGTCACAATTTTCTCACTGAAGCATCAAGAGGGACTGATGGTGATATTCACCGCTTTTGAGGTGGCCACGATGAACCTGTGAAAATCAGTACAACAAAATGAAAGACATGACATTTCCTGGTGCCACTAGGTGGCGCTCTACGTATTCCTGACAATGGGCATATCAATCTGTTCAGGGCGGGTCTGACATCATCCCTGTAAAATCTGGTACTGATCAGATTGGATTTCATTGAGTTACACTAATTTGTTTCTTCATGGCGAGACCTCAATGTTCGCCATGCTGCTGGGGTCACACCCTTCAGCGAAAACTCACAGTTTTCTGTAACCCAAGACCAACTCCTTAAGGCTTTCCTGGAGAAATTTGAGGCTGCAGATGTCACCCATTACAATACTGTACCCCAAAGTGTAAAACATGACATTTCCTGTTCCCACTAGGTGGCGCTGTCCCTGATGTCAAATATGGCAGTTGAAATATGTTCAGGGTGGAGCCTTATCATATGTGTCCACTTTGGTCAAGGTCGGACAATGTATGACAGAACGAGAGGCAATAAGATTTTCATGGCGAGTCATCGAATTGCCGTGGCGCCACGGCCTCACACCGTATCCCGAAAACTCAAAGCTCCGCAATTTAACATGGCCCAGGTGTGTAGTTGACACTGACCAAATATGAAGCTTGTACGATGAAATTCCAATGAGGAGTTCGCAAAAGTTCGAGGCATGGAAATGGCAAAATTAGAGCCAAAATGTCACCTTCACTTCCAAATGGCGGACTTCCTGTTGGGTTTAGGCGCCAATGGTCCCACTGACTTTTTGTTCGCCTTGGCATGATACACATGTGTGCCAAATTTCATACATGTAGCTAAAACGATGTGTTCGTAGGGCTGCATTTAACAAGGCATAGGTGGCGCCACAGAGCCATTTCCCAGTGCTCATATGTAAAACCATTAAAATACAAAATTTTTCACCAGACCTGGCATGTGTGCAAAATTCCAAGAGTTTTCGAGCATGTTAAAGCCCTCAAAAGGCCCTTCTTTTGCCTGAAATAATAATAATAATAATAATAATAATAAAGCTGCAAGCAGCGATATGAGGGCCCTCGACACTCGGGCCCAATAATAATAAGCCGAGCCAAGCCCAACACCTAAAACCAGCGCTCGATCTGATGTCACATTGATGGAATTCATGCATTTAACCACCAGCTAAAATTTCATCTCATTCAACCATTATTATAGTCGTCCCACTAGGTGGCGCCTAACCATTACTGACAAATGGCATAACAAACATTTCCGAGCTCGAGTCTCATCACGCCCATGACCTTTGGGAGAGATTGACATTGTGTTTTTGAGCGACAGCAGGTTACTGCTTTTTGGCGAGTGATTGAAACTCCACGTGCCGCCATGACCACCCCGCTTCCTGAACGTAAAAGCTTCGCAATTTAACATCACAAAGGTCTTTAGATTCCACACACAGGAGATCGCAGAAATCTAATGAAATCCCTTGGAGGAGTTCACAAAGTATGAGGCCTGAAAAGAGGGGAAAATGTCGCCAAATTTACACATTAATTTTAAAATGGCTGACTTCCTGTTGGATTTGGGATATTGCTCCAAGAGACTTTTTTGTACATCTTGATATCTCCAATAAGCTTGCCAGGTTTCAAACTCATACATAAAACACAGAGCAGGGGCTGTTGTTTTGAAATTTTGTAGGGGGCGCTGTGGAGCCATTTTGCGCTGTTCAAGGAAAATGAACATATAAAAAAGAAATCCTCATCACATTAGAGGTGTGCCAAATTTCAAGACTTTTTAAACTTTTCAAGCCCCTCAAAAGCCACTTCATCTTTCATGGTGAACTGCGCTGCCACCAGGGTGCGCCTGCTCAGTTTATAGTCACAATTTTCTCACTGAAGCATCAAGAGGGACTGATGGTGATATTCACCGCTTTTGAGGTGGCCACGATGAACCTGTGAAAATCAGTACAACAAAATGAAAGACATGACATTTCCTGGTGCCACTAGGTGGCGCTCTACGTATTCCTGACAATGGGCATATCAATCTGTTCAGGGCGGGTCTGACATCATCCCTGTAAAATCTGGTACTGATCAGATTGGATTTCATTGAGTTACACTAATTTGTTTCTTCATGGCGAGACCTCAATGTTCGCCATGCTGCTGGGGTCACACCCTTCAGCGAAAACTCACAGTTTTCTCTGTAACCCAAGACCAACTCCTTAAGGCTTTCCTGGAGAAATTTGAGGCTGCAGATGTCACCCATTACAATACTGTACCCCAAAGTGTAAAACATGACATTTCCTGTTCCCACTAGGTGGCGCTGTCCCTGATGTCAAATATGGCAGTTGAAATATGTTCAGGGGTGGAGCCTTATCATATGTGTCCACTTTGGTCAAGGTCGGACAATGTATGACAGAACGAGAGGCAATAAGATTTTCATGGCGAGTCATCGAATTCGCCGTGGCGCCACGGCCTCACAGTAACCCGAAAACTCAAAAGCTCCGCAATTTAACATGGCCCAGGTGTGTAGTTGACACTGACCAAATATGAAGCTTGTACGATGAAATTCCAATGAGGAGTTCGCAAAAGTTCGAGGCATGGAAATGGCAAAATTAGAGCCAAAATGTCACCTTCACTTCCAAATGGCGGACTTCCTGTTGGGTTTAGGACATGGCCATAATAGACTTTTTGTTCGCCTCCGAACGTTAGATATGTGTTCCAAATTTCATACATGTAGCTCAAACCCATCTCGGGGCTGCATTTAACATTTTTCTAGGTGGCGCTACTGAGCCATTTCCCCTGGACATGTCTAAACCATTAAAATACAAAATTTTCACCAGACCTGACGCATGTGTGCAAAACTTCATGAGTTTTCGAGCATGTTTAGCCAAAAGTTTTCGAGCATGTTTAAATAATCAAATAATAATTCTTTGCCTGAATAATAATAATAATAATAATAATAATAATGACTTTGTGCAGATAATAATAATAGGAGCAGATACAATAGGGCTTTCGACTCAGCTCGGCCCTAATAAAGCTGCAAGCAGCGATATGAGGGCCCTCGCACTCGCCGCGCCGAGCCAAGCCCAACACCTAAAACCAGCGCTCCGATCTGATGTCACATTGATGGAATTCATGCATTTAACCACCAGCTAAAATTTCATCTCATTCAACCATTATTATAGTCGTCCCACTAGGTGGCGCCTAACCATTACTGACAAATGGCATAACAAACATTTCCGAGCTCGAGTCTCATCACGCCTGCGACCTTTGGGAGAGATTGACATTGTGTTTTTGAGCCGACAGCAGGTTACTGCTTTTTGCGCTAGTGATTGAAACTCCACGCGCCGCCATGACCACCCCGCTTCCCTGAACGTAAAAGCTTCGCAATTTAACATCACAAAGGTCTTTAGATTCCACACACAGGAGATCGCAGAAATCTAATGAAATCCCTTGGAGGAGTTCACAAAGTATGAGGCCTGAAAAGAGGGGAAAATGTCGCCAAATTTACACATTAATTTTAAAATGGCTGACTTCCTGTTGGATTTGGGATATTGCTCCAAGAGACTTTTTTGTACATCTTGATATCTCCAATAAGCTTGCCAGGTTTCAAACTCATACATAAAACACAGAGCAGGGGCTGTTGTTTTGAAATTTTGTAGGGGGCGCTGTGGAGCCATTTTGCGCTGTTCAAGGAAAATGAACATATAAAAAGAAATCCTCATCACATTAGAGGTGTGCGCCAAATTTCAAGACTTTTTAAACTTTTCAAGCCCCTCAAAAGCCACTTCATCTTTCATGGTGAACTGCGCTGCCACCAGGGTGCGCCTGCTCAGTTTATAGTCACAATTTTCTCACTGAAGCATCAAGAGGGACTGATGGTGATATTCACCGCTTTTGAGGTGGCCACGATGAACCTGTGAAAATCAGTACAACAAAATGAAAGACATGACATTTCCTGGTGCCACTAGGTGGCGCTCTACGTATTCCTGACAATGGGCATATCAATCTGTTCAGGGCGGGTCTGACATCATCCCTGTAAAATCTGGTACTGATCAGATTGGATTTCATTGAGTTACACTAATTTGTTTCTTCATGGCGAGACCTCAATGTTCGCCATGCTGCTGGGGTCACACCTTCAGCTTAAAACTCACAGTTTTCTGTAACCCAAGACCAACTCCTTAAGGCTTTCCTGGAGAAATTTGAGGCTGCAGATGTCACCCATTACAATACTGTACCCCAAAGTGTAAAACATGACATTTCCTGTTCCCACTAGGTGGCGCTGTCCCTGATGTCAAATATGGCAGTTGAAATATGTTCAGGGTGGAGCCTTATCATATGTGTCCACTTTGGTCAAGGTCGGACAATGTATGACAGAACGAGAGGCAATAAGATTTTCATGGCGAAGTCATCGAATTTCGCCGTGGCGCCACGGCCTCACAGTAACCCGAAAACTCAAAGCTCCGCAATTTAACATGGCCCAGGTGTGTAGTTGACACTGACCAAATATGAAGCTTGTACGATGAAATTCCAATGAGGAGTTCGCAAAAGTTCGAGGCATGGAAATGGCAAAATTAGAGCCAAAATGTCACCTTCACTTCCAAATGGCGGACTTCCTGTTGGGTTTAGGACATGGTCCCAATAGACTTTTTGTGCGCCTCCGATGATTAGATATGTGTTCCAAATTTCATACATGTAGGTCAAACCCATCTCGGGGCTCGGCTTCATTTTTCAAGGCATAGGTGGCGCTACTGAGCCATTTCCCAGTGCTCATATGTAAACGGACATTAAAATACAAAATTTTTCACCAGACCTGGCATGTGTGCAAAATTTCAAGAGTTTTCGAGCATGTTTAAGCCCAAAAGGCCAAAAGGCCCTTCATTTGCCTAATAATAATAATAATAATAATAATACAACAATAAAGCTGCAAGCAGCGATATGAGGGGCCTTCGCACTTTCAGTGGGCCCTCGCACCCTGCAAGAAGCTGCAAGAAGCGATATGAGGGCCCTCGCACCCCCGCGCCGAGCCAAGCCCAACACCTAAAACCAGCGCTCCGATCTGATGTCACATTGATGGAATTCATGCATTTAACCACCAGCTAAAATTTCATCTCATTCAACCATTATTATAGTCGTCCCACTAGGTGGCGCCTAACCATTACTGACAAATGGCATAACAAACATTTCCGAGCTCGAGTCTCATCACGCCTGCGACCTTTGGGAGAGATTGACATTGTGTTTTTGAGCGACAGCAGGTTACTGCTTTTTGGCGAGTGATTGAAACTCCACGTGCCGCCATGACCACCCCTGCTTCCCTGAACGTAAAAGCTTCGCAATTTAACATCACAAAGGTCTTTAGATTCCACACACAGGAGATCGCAGAAATCTAATGAAATCCCTTGGAGGAGTTCACAAAGTATGAGGCCTGAAAAGAGGGGAAAATGTCGCCACAATTTACACATTAATTTTAAAATGGCTGACTTCCTGTTGGATTTGGGATATTGCTCCAAGAGACTTTTTTGTACATCTTGATATCTCCAATAAGCTTGCCAGGTTTCAAACTCATACATAAAACACAGAGCAGGGGCTGTTGTTTTGAAATTTTGTAGGGGCGCTGTGGAGCCATTTTGCGCTGTTCAAGGAAAATGAACATATAAAAAGAAATCCTCATCACATTAGAGGTGTGCGCCAAATTCAAGACTTTTTAAACTTTTCAAGCCCCTCAAAAGCCACTTCATCTTTCATGGTGAACTGCGCTGCCACCAGGGTGCGCCTGCTCAGTTTATAGTCACAATTTTCTCACTGAAGCATCAAGAGGGACTGATGGTGATATTCACCGCTTTTGAGGTGGCCACGATGAACCTGTGAAAATCAGTACAACAAAATGAAAGACATGACATTTCCTGGTGCCACTAGGTGGCGCTCTACGTATTCCTGACAATGGGCATATCAATCTGTTCAGGGCGGGTCTGACATCATCCCTGTAAAATCTGGTACTGATCAGATTGGATTTCATTGAGTTACACTAATTTGTTTCTTCATGGCGAGACCTCAATGTTCGCCATGCTGCTGGGGTCACACCCTTCAGCTTAAAACTCACAGTTTTCTGTAACCCAAGACCAACTCCTTAAGGCTTTCCTGGAGAAATTTGAGGCTGCAGATGTCACCCATTACAATACTGTACCCCAAAGTGTAAAACATGACATTTCCTGTTCCCACTAGGTGGCGCTGTCCCTGATGTCAAATATGGCAGTTGAAATATGTTCAGGGTGGAGCCTTATCATATGTGTCCACTTTGGTCAAGGTCGGACAATGTATGACAGAACGAGAGGCAATAAGATTTTCATGGCGAAGTCATCGAATTCGCCGTGGCGCCACGGCCTCACAGTAACCCGAAAACTCAAAGCTCCGCAATTTAACATGGCCCAGGTGTGTAGTTGACACTGACCAAATATGAAGCTTGTACGATGAAATTCCAATGAGGAGTTCGCAAAAGTTCGAGGCATGGAAATGGCAAAATTAGAGCCAAAATGTCACCTTCACTTCCAAATGGCGGACTTCCTGTTGGGTTTAGGACATGGCCCCAATAGACTTTTTTGTGCGCCTCCGAACGTGAGATATGTGTTCCAGTTTTCATACATGTAGCTCAAACCCATCTCGGGGCTCATGCATTTAATTTTTCATAGGTGGCGCTACTGAGCCATTTCCCAGTGCTCATGTCTAAAACCATTAAAATACGTAATTTTTCACCAGACCTGACATGTGTGCAAAATTTCATGAGTTTTCGAGCATGTTTAAGCCCTCAAAAGGCCCTTCATTTGCCTGAAATAATAATAATAATAATAATAATAATAATAATAATAATAATAATAATAATAATAATAATAATAAGAAACAGAGCAGATACAAGGCCTAGGGCTCGGGCCCTAATAAGAAACGAGAGAGCAGATACAATAGGGCTTTCGCTCTCAGTGCTCGGCCCTAATAATAAAGCTGCAAGCAGCGCATGAGGGCCCTCGCACCCTAATTAAAGCTGCAAGCCCCTCGCACTCGCACGCCGCCAAGCCCAACACCTAAAACCAGCACGCCCGATCTGATGTCACATTGATGGAATTCATGCATTTAACCACCAGCTAACGATTCATCTCATTCAATCATTATTATAGTCGTCCCACTAGGTGGCGCCTAACCATTACTGACAAATGGCATAACAAACATTTCCGACCTTGAGTCTCATCACGCCTGCGAACTTTGGGAGAGATTGACATTGTGTTTTTGAGTGACAGCAGATTACTGCTTTTTGGCGAGGGATTGAAACTCCACGCGCCGCCATGACCACCCCGCTTCCCTGAACGTAAAAGCTTCGCAATTTAACATCACAAAGGTCTTTAGATTCCACACACAGGAGATCGGGTTAATCTGATGAAATCCCTTGGAGGAGTTCACAAAGTATGAGGCCTGAAAAGAGGCGAAAAAAGTGGCTAAAATTACACATTAATTTTAAAATGGCTGACTTCCTGTTGGATTTGGGATATTGCTCCAAGAGACTTTTTTGTACATCTTGATATCCTCCATAAGCTTACCAGGTTTCAGACTTATAAATAAAACACAGAGCAGGGGCTGATGTTTTGAAATTTTGTAGGGGGCGCTGTGGAGCCATTTTGCACTATTCAAGGAAAATGATCACATAACAACAAAGCCCTCATCACATTGGAGGTTTGGGCCAAATTCCAAGACTTTTTAAAATTTCCAAGCCCCTCAAAAGCCACTTCATCTTTCATGGTGAACTGCTGCCACCAGGGTGCGCCTGCTCAGTTTAAAGTCACAATTTTCTCACTGAAGCATCATGAGGGACTGATGGTGATATTCACCGCTTTTGAGGTGGCCACGATGAACCTGTGAAAATCAGTACAACAAAATGAAAGACATGACATTTCCTGGTGCCACTAGGTGGCGCTCTACGTATTCCTGACAATGGGCATATCAATCTGTTCAGGGCGGGTCTGACATCATCCCTGTAAAATCTGGTACTGATCAGATTGGATTTCATTGAGTTACACTAATTTGTTTCTTCATGGCGAGACCTCAATGTTCGCCATGCTGCTGGGGTCACACCTTCAGCTAAAAACTCACAGTTTTCTCTGTAACCCAAGACCAACTCCTTAAGGCTTTCCTGGAGAAATTTGAGGCTGCAGATGTCACCCATTACAATACTGTACCCCAAAGTGTAAAACATGACATTTCCTGTTCCCACTAGGTGGCGCTGTCCCTGATGTCAAATATGGCAGTTGAAATATGTTCAGGGTGGAGCCTTATCATATGTGTCCACTTTGGTCAAGGTCGGACAATGTATGACAGAACGAGAGGCAATAAGATTTTCATGGCGAAGTCATCGAATTCGCCGTGGCGCCACGGCCTCACCGTATCCCGAAAACTCAAAGCTCCGCAATTTAACATGGCCCAGGTGTGTAGTTGACACTGACCAAATATGAAGCTTGTACGATGAAATTCCAATGAGGAGTTCGCAAAAGTTCGAGGCATGGAAATGGCAAAATTAGAGCCAAAATGTCACCTTCACTTCCAAATGGCGGACTTCCTGTTGGGTTTAGGCCAATGGTCCCACTGACTTTTTGTTCGCCTTGGCATGATACACATGTGTGCCAAATTTCATACATGTAGCTAAAACGATGTGTTCGTAGGGCTGCATTTAACAAGGCATAGGTGGCGCTACAGAGCCATTTCCCAGTGCTCATATGTAAAACCATTAAAATACAAAATTTTTCACCAGACCTGGCATGTGTGCAAAATTTCATGAGTTTTCGAGCATGTTAAAGCCCTCAAAAGGCCCTTCTTTTGCCTCAAATAATAATAATTTGCCTGAATAATAATAATAATAATAATAAAGCTGCAAGCAGCGCTATGCAGGCGCCCTCGCACTCCGCACGCCGGGCCACGCCCAACACCTACAACCAGCACGTCCGATCTGATGTCACATTGATGGAATTCATGCCTTTAACCACCAGCTAACGATTCATCTCATTCAATCATTATTATAGTCGTCCCACTAGGTGGCGCCTAACCATTACTGACAAATGGGATAACAAACATTTCCGACCTTGAGTCTCATCACGCCTGCGAACTTTGGGAGAGATTGACATTGTGTTTTTGAGTGACAGCAGATTACTGCTTTTTGGCGAGGGATTGAAACTCCACGCGCCGCCATGGCCACCCCGCTTCCCTGAACGTAAAAGCTTCGCAATTTAACATCACAAAGGTCTTTAGATTCCACACACAGGAGATCGGGTTAATCTGATGAAATCCCTTGGAGGAGTTCACAAAGTATGAGGCCTGAAAAGAGGCGAAAAAGTGGCTAAAATTACACATTAATTTTAAAATGGCTGACTTCCTGTTGGATTTGGGATATTGCTCCAAGAGACTTTTTTGTACATCTTGATATCCTCCATAAGCTTACCAGGTTTCAGACTTATAAATAAAACACAGAGCAGGGGCTGATGTTTTGAAATTTTGTAGGGGGCGCTGTGGAGCCATTTTGCACTATTCAAGGAAAATGATCACATAACAACAAAGCCCTCATCACATTGGAGGTTTGGGCCAAATTCCAAGACTTTTTAAAATTTCCAAGCCCCTCAAAAGCCACTTCATCTTTCATGGTGAACTGCGCTGCCACCAGGGTGCGCCTGCTCAGTTTAAAGTCACAATTTTCGCACAGAAGCATCATGAAGGACTGATGGTGATACTCACCGCTTTTGAGGTGGCCACGATGAACCTGTGAAAATCAGTACAACAAAATGAAAGACATGACATTTCCTGGTGCCACTAGGTGGCGCTCTACGTATTCCTGACAATGGGCATATCAATCTGTTCAGGGCGGGTCTGACATCATCCCTGTAAAATCTGGTACTGATCAGATTGGATTTCATTGAGTTACACTAATTTGTTTCTTCATGGCGAGACCTCAATGTTCGCCATGCTGCTGGGGTCACACCCTTCAGCGAAAACTCACAGTTTTCTCTGTAACCCAAGACCAACTCCTTAAGGCTTTCCTGGAGAAATTTGAGGCTGCAGATGTCACCCATTACAATACTGTACCCCAAAGTGTAAAACATGACATTTCCTGTTCCCACTAGGTGGCGCTGTCCCTGATGTCAAATATGGCAGTTGAAATATGTTCAGGGTGGAGCCTTATCATATGTGTCCACTTTGGTCAAGGTCGGACAATGTATGACAGAACGAGAGGCAATAAGATTTTCATGGCGAGTCATCGAAATTCGCCGTGGCGCCACGGCCTCACCGTATCCCGAAAACTCAAAGCTCCGCAATTTAACATGGCCCAGGTGTGTAGTTGACACTGACCAAATATGAAGCTTGTACGATGAAATTCCAATGAGGAGTTCGCAAAAGTTCGAGGCATGGAAATGGCAAAATTAGAGCCAAAATGTCACCTTCACTTCCAAATGGCGGACTTCCTGTTGGGTTTGCGCCAATGGTCCCACAGACTTTTGTGTTCGTCTTGGCATGATACACATGTGTGCCAGATTTCATACATGTAGCTCAAACGATGTGTTCGTAGGGCTGCATTTAACAAGGCATAGGTGGCGCCACAGAGCCATTTCCCAGTGCTCATATGTAAAACATTAAAATACAAAATTTTTCACCAGACCTGGCATGTGTGCAAAATTTCATGAGTTTTCGAGCATGTTAAAGCCCTCAAAAGGCCCTTGTTTTGCCTGAATAATAATAATAATAATAATAAAGCTGCAAGCAGCGGGCCTTATGAGGGCCCTCGCACCGAGGGCTCAAGACTCGCCAGTGCTCGGCACCTGCAAGCAGCGCACGCCGGCCACCAAGCCCAACACCTAAACCAGCACGTCCGATCTGATGTCACATTGATGGAATTCATGCCTTTAACCACCAGCTAACGATTCATCATCATTCAATCATTATTATAGTCGTCCCACTAGGTGGCGCCTAACCATTACTGACAAATGGGATAACAAACATTTCCGACCTTGAGTCTCATCACGCCTGCGAACTTTTGGGAGAGATTGGACATTGTGTTTTTGAGTGACAGCAGATTACTGCTTTTTGGCGAGGGATTGAAACTCCACGTGCCGCCATGACCACCCCTGCTTCCCTGAACGTAAAAGCTTCGCAATTTAACATCACAAAGGTCTTTAGATTCCACACACAGGAGATCGGGTTAATCTGATGAAATCCCTTGGAGGAGTTCACAAAGTATGAGGCCTGAAAAGAGGCGAAAAAGTGGCTAAAATTACACACATAATTTTAAAATGGCTGACTTCCTGTTGGATTTGGGATATTGCTCCAAGAGACTTTTTGTACATCTTGATATCCTCCATAAGCTTACCAGGTTTCAGACTTATAAATAAAACACAGAGCAGGGGCTGATGTTTTGAAATTTTGTAGGGGCGCTGTGGAGCCATTTTGCACTATTCAAGGAAAATGATCACATAACAACAAAGCCCTCATCACATTGGAGGTTTGGGCCAAATTCAAGACTTTTTAAAATTTCCAAGCCCCTCAAAAGCCACTTCGTCTTTCATGGTGAACTGCTGCCACCAGGGTGCGCCTGCTCAGTTTAAAGTCACAATTTTCGCACAGAAGCATCATGAAGGACTGATGGTGATACTCACCGCTTTTGAGGTGGCCACGATGAACCTGTGAAAATCAGTACAACAAAATGAAAGACATGACATTTCCTGGTGCCACTAGGTGGCGCTCTACGTATTCCTGACAATGGGCATATCAATCTGTTCAGGGCGGGTCTGACATCATCCCTGTAAAATCTGGTACTGATCAGATTGGATTTCATTGAGTTACACTAATTTGTTTCTTCATGGCGAGACCTCAATGTTCGCCATGCTGCTGGGGTCACACCCTTCAGCGAAAACTCACAGTTTTCTCTGTAACCCAAGACCAACTCCTTAAGGCTTTCCTGGAGAAATTTGAGGCTGCAGATGTCACCCATTACAATACTGTACCCCAAAGTGTAAAACATGACATTTCCTGTTCCCACTAGGTGGCGCTGTCCCTGATGTCAAATATGGCAGTTGAAATATGTTCAGGGTGGAGCCTTATCATATGTGTCCACTTTGGTCAAGGTCGGACAATGTATGACAGAACGAGAGGCAATAAGATTTTCATGGCGAGTCATCGAATTGCCGTGGCGCCACGGCCTCACCGTATCCCGAAAACTCAAAGCTCCGCACTTAACATGGCCCAGGTGTGTAGTTGACACTGACCAAATATGAAGCTTGTACGATGAAATTCCAATGAGGAGTTCGCAAAAGTTCGAGGCATGGAAATGGCAAAATTAGAGCCAAAATGTCACCTTCACTTCCAAATGGCGGACTTCCTGTTGGGTTTGCGCCAATGGTCCCACTGACTTTTTGTTCGCCTTGGCATGATACACATGTGTGCCAAATTTCATACATGTAGCTAAAACGATGTGTTCGTAGGGCTGCATTTAACAAGGCATAGGTGGCGCCACAGAGCCATTTCCCAGTGCTCATATGTAAAACCATTAAAATACAAAATTTTTCACCAGACCTGGCATGTGTGCAAAATTTTTCGAGCAAGAGTTTTCGAGCATGTTAAAGCCCTCAAAAGGCCCTTTCTTTGCCTAATAATAATAATAATAATAATAATAATAAAGCTGCAAGGGCAGCGATATGAGGGCCCTCGCAAAGCTGCAAGCAGCGATATGAGGGC
This sequence comes from Oreochromis aureus, assembly GCF_013358895.1. Classification (NCBI taxonomy): domain Eukaryota; kingdom Metazoa; phylum Chordata; class Actinopteri; order Cichliformes; family Cichlidae; genus Oreochromis; species Oreochromis aureus. Next base: position 32,657,996 of record NC_052957.1, read on the forward strand.
CCTCGCACTCCCGGCGCGAGCCAAGCCCAACACCTAAAACCAGCGCTCCGATCTGATGTCACATTGATGGAATTCATGCATTTAACCACCAGCTAAAATTTCATCTCATTCAACCATTATTATAGTCGTCCCACTAGGTGGCGCCTAACCATTACTGACAAATGGCATAACAAACATTTCCGAGCTCGAGTCTCATCACGCCTGCGACCTTTGGGAGAGATTGACATTGTGTTTTTGAGCGACAGCAGGTTACTGCTTTTTGGCGAGTGATTGAAACTCCACGCGCCGCCATGACCACCCCGCTTCCCTGAACGTAAAAGCTTCGCAATTTAACATCACAAAGGTCTTTAGATTCCACACACAGGAGATCGCAGAAATCTAATGAAATCCCTTGGAGGAGTTCACAAAGTATGAGGCCTGAAAAGAGGGGAAAATGTCGCCAAATTTACACATTAATTTTAAAATGGCTGACTTCCTGTTGGATTTGGGATATTGCTCCAAGAGACTTTTTTGTACATCTTGATATCTCCAATAAGCTTGCCAGGTTTCAAACTCATACATAAAACACAGAGCAGGGGCTGTTGTTTTGAAATTTTGTAGGGGGCGCTGTGGAGCCATTTTGCGCTGTTCAAGGAAAATGAACATATAAAAAGAAATCCTCATCACATTAGAGGTGTGCGCCAAATTTCAAGACTTTTTAAACTTTTCAAGCCCCTCAAAAGCCACTTCATCTTTCATGGTGAACTGCGCTGCCACCAGGGTGCGCCGCTCAGTTTATAGTCACAATTTTCTCACTGAAGCATCAAGAGGGACTGATGGTGATATTCACCGCTTTTGAGGTGGCCACGATGAACCTGTGAAAATCAGTACAACAAAATGAAAGACATGACATTTCCTGGTGCCACTAGGTGGCGCTCTACGTATTCCTGACAATGGGCATATCAATCTGTTCAGGGCGGGTCTGACATCATCCCTGTAAAATCTGGTACTGATCAGATTGGATTTCATTGAGTTACACTAATTTGTTTCTTCATGGCGAGACCTCAATGTTCGCCATGCTGCTGGGGTCACACCCTTCAGCTTAAAACTCACAGTTTTCTCTGTAACCCAAGACCAACTCCTTAAGGCTTTCCTGGAGAAATTTGAGGCTGCAGATGTCACCCATTACAATACTGTACCCCAAAGTGTAAAACATGACATTTCCTGTTCCCACTAGGTGGCGCTGTCCCTGATGTCAAATATGGCAGTTGAAATATGTTCAGGGTGGAGCCTTATCATATGTGTCCACTTTGGTCAAGGTCGGACAATGTATGACCAGAACGAGAGGCAATAAGATTTTCATGGCGAAGTCATCGAAATTCGCCGTGGCGCCACGGCCTCACAGTATCCCGAAAACTCAAAGCTCCGCAATTTAACATGGCCCAGGTGTGTAGTTGACACTGACCAAATATGAAGCTTGTACGATGAAATTCCAATGAGGAGTTCGCAAAAGTTCGAGGCATGGAAATGGCAAAATTAGAGCCAAAATGTCACCTTCACTTCCAAATGGCGGACTTCCTGTTGGGTTTAGGACATGGCCATAATAGACTTTTTGTGTGCGCTTGGCATGATAGATATGTGTTCCAAGTTTTATACATGTAGGTCAAACCCATCTCGGGGCTGCATTTCATTTTTCATAGGTGGCGCTACTGAGCCATTTTCCCTGTGCTCATGTCACGGACATTAAAATACGTAAATTTTCACCAGACCTGACGTGTGCAAAATTTCAAGAGTTTTCGAGCATGTTAAGCCCTCAAAAGGCCCTTTTTTAATAATAATAATAATAATAATAATAATAATAATAATAATAATAATAATAATAATAATAATAATAAGAAACAGAGCAGATACAATAGGGCCTTCAGACTCTCAGTGCTCGGGCCCCAATAATAATAATAATAATAAGAAACGGAGCAGATACAATAGGGCCTTCAGCCCTAATAATTAAAGCTGCAAGCAGCGATATGAGGGCCCTCGCACCCCGCGCGCCGAGCCAAGCCCAACACCTAAAACCAGCGCTCCGATCTGATGTCACATTGATGGAATTCATGCATTTAACCACCAGCTAAAATTTCATCTCATTCAACCATTATTATAGTCGTCCCACTAGGTGGCGCCTAACCATTACTGACAAATGGCATAACAAACATTTCCGAGCTCGAGTCTCATCACGCCTGCGCACCTTTGGGAGAGATTGGACATTGTGTTTTTGAGCGACAGCAGGTTACTGCTTTTTGGCGAGTGATTGAAACTCCACGTGCCGCCATGACCACCCCGCTTCCCTGAACGTAAAAGCTTCGCAATTTAACATCACAAAGGTCTTTAGATTCCACACACAGGAGATCGCGTAAATCTAATGAAATCCCTTGAGGAGTTCACAAAGTATGAGGCCTGAAAAGAGGGGAAAATGTCGCCAAATTTACACATTAATTTTAAAATGGCTGACTTCCTGTTGGATTTGGGATATTGCTCCAAGAGACTTTTTGTACATCTTGATATCTCCAATAAGCTTGCCAGGTTTCAAACTCATACATAAAACACAGAGCAGGGGCTGTTGTTTTGAAATTTTGTAGGGGGCGCTGTGGAGCCATTTTGCGCTGTTCAAGGAAAATGAACATATAAAAAGAAATCCTCATCACATTAGAGGTGTGCGCCAAATTTCAAGACTTTTTAAACTTTTCAAGCCCCTCAAAAGCCACTTCATCTTTCATGGTGAACTGCGCTGCCACCAGGGTGCGCCTGCTCAGTTTATAGTCACAATTTTCTCACTGAAGCATCAAGAGGGACTGATGGTGATATTCACCGCTTTTGAGGTGGCCACGATGAACCTGTGAAAATCAGTACAACAAAATGAAAGACATGACATTTCCTGGTGCCACTAGGTGGCGCTCTACGTATTCCTGACAATGGGCATATCAATCTGTTCAGGGCGGGTCTGACATCATCCCTGTAAAATCTGGTACTGATCAGATTGGATTTCATTGAGTTACACTAATTTGTTTCTTCATGGCGAGACCTCAATGTTCGCCATGCTGCTGGGGTCACACCTTCAGCGAAAAACTCACAGTTTTCTGTAACCCAAGACCAACTCCTTAAGGCTTTCCTGGAGAAATTTGAGGCTGCAGATGTCACCCATTACAATACTGTACCCCAAAGTGTAAAACATGACATTTCCTGTTCCCACTAGGTGGCGCTGTCCCTGATGTCAAATATGGCAGTTGAAATATGTTCAGGGTGGAGCTTTATCATATGTCCACTTTGGTCAAGGTCGGACAATGTATGACAGAACGAGAGGCAATAAGATTTTCATGGCGAGTCATCGAATTCGCCGTGGCGCCACGGCCTCACAGTAACCCGAAACTCAAAAGCTCCGCAATTTAACATGGCCCAGGTGTGTAGTTGACACTGACCAAATATGAAGCTTGTACGATGAAATTCCAATGAGGAGTTCGCAAAAGTTCGAGGCATGGAAATGGCAAAATTAGAGCCAAAATGTCACCTTCACTTCCAAATGGCGGACTTCCTGTTGGGTTTAGGACATGGCCATAATAGACTTTTTTGTGCGCCTCCGAACGTTAGATATGTGTTCCGAGTTTTATACATGTAGGTCATACCCATCTCGGGGCTCGCTTTTCATTTTTCTAGGTGGCGCTACTGAGCCAATTTTCCTGGACATGTCTCACGGACATTAAAATACGAAATTTTCACCAGACCTGACGCTGTCTGCAAAATTTCATGAGTTTTCGAGCATGTTTAGGCCCTCAAAAGGCCGATTCATTTGCCGAAATAATAATAATAATAATAATAATAATAATAATAATAATAATAATAATAATAATAAGAAACAGAGCAATATAATAGGCCTAATTTTGTAATCGGGCCCTAAATAATAATAATAATAAGAAACAGAGCAGATAATAATAGGGCTGCAAGTGCTCGGGCCCCAAGAAACGGAGCAGATATAATAGGGGCCTTCAGCACTCTCATAAGTGCTCGGGCCCTAATTAAAGCTGCAAGCAGCGCAAGCATGAGGGCCCTCACACCCCGCAAGCCACGCCCAACACCCAAAACCAGCGCGTCCGATCTGATGTCACATTGATGGAATTCATGCATTTAACCACCAGCTAAAATTTCATCTCATTCAACCATTATTATAGTCGTCCCACTAGGTGGCGCCTAACCATTACTGACAAATGGCATAACAAACATTTCCGAGCTCGAGTCTCATCACGCCATGCACCTTTGGGAGAGATTGACATTGTGTTTTTGAGCCGACAGCAGGTTACTGCTTTTTGGCGAGTGATTGAAACTCCACGTGCCGCCATGACCACCCCTGCTTCCCTGAACGTAAAAGCTTCGCAATTTAACATCACAAAGGTCTTTAGATTCCACACACAGGAGATCGCAGAATCTAATGAAATCCCTTGGAGGAGTTCACAAAGTATGAGGCCTGAAAAGAGGGGAAAATGTCGCCAAATTTACACATTAATTTTAAAATGGCTGACTTCCTGTTGGATTTGGGATATTGCTCCAAGAGACTTTTTTGTACATCTTGATATCTCCAATAAGCTTGCCAGGTTTCAAACTCATACATAAAACACAGAGCAGGGGCTGTTGTTTTGAAATTTTGTAGGGGGCGCTGTGGAGCCATTTTGCGCTGTTCAAGGAAAATGAACATATAAAAAGAAATCCTCATCACATTAGAGGTGTGCGCCAAATTTCAAGACTTTTTAAACTTTCAAGCCCCTCAAAAGCCACTTCATCTTTCATGGTGAACTGCGCTGCCACCAGGGTGCGCCTGCTCAGTTTATAGTCACAATTTTCTCACTGAAGCATCAAGAGGGACTGATGGTGATATTCACCGCTTTTGAGGTGGCCACGATGAACCTGTGAAAATCAGTACAACAAAATGAAAGACATGACATTTCCTGGTGCCACTAGGTGGCGCTCTACGTATTCCTGACAATGGGCATATCAATCTGTTCAGGGCGGGTCTGACATCATCCCTGTAAAATCTGGTACTGATCAGATTGGATTTCATTGAGTTACACTAATTTGTTTCTTCATGGCGAGACCTCAATGTTCGCCATGCTGCTGGGGTCACACCTTCAGCTTAAAACTCACAGTTTTCTCTGTAACCCAAGACCAACTCCTTAAGGCTTTCCTGGAGAAATTTGAGGCTGCAGATGTCACCCATTACAATACTGTACCCCAAAGTGTAAAACATGACATTTCCTGTTCCCACTAGGTGGCGCTGTCCCTGATGTCAAATATGGCAGTTGAAATATGTTCAGGGTGGAGCCTTATCATATGTGTCCACTTTGGTCAAGGTCGGACAATGTATGACAGAACGAGAGGCAATAAGATTTTCATGGCGAACATCGAATTACCGTGGCGCCACGGCCTCACAGTATCCCGAAAACTCAAAGCTCCGCAATTTAACATGGCCCAGGTGTGTAGTTGACACTGACCAAATATGAAGCTTGTACGATGAAATTCCAATGAGGAGTTCGCAAAAGTTCGAGGCATGGAAATGGCAAAATTAGAGCCAAAATGTCACCTTCACTTCCAAATGGCGGACTTCCTGTTGGGTTTAGGACAATGGCCCCACAGACTTTTTGTGTCGTCTTGGCATGATACATATGTGTTCCAGATTTCATACATGTAGCTCAAACCCATGTGTTCGTAGGGCTGCATTTTTCAAGGCATAGGTGGCGCCTACTGAGCCATTTCCCCTGCTCATATGTAAACCATTAAAATACGTAATTTCACCAGACCTGGCATGTGTGCAAAATTTCATGAGTTTTTGAGCATGTTTAAGCCCTCAAAAGGCCGATTCATTTGCCTTAATTTGCCTGAATAATAATAATAATAATAATAATAATAAAAACAGCAGATAGCAATTCGCAGAGGGCCTTCGCACTTTGTGCTCGGGCCTCAAGCACGATATGAGGGCCCTCGCTGCAAGCAGCGATATGAGGGCCCTCGCGCGAGCCAAGCCCAACACCTAAAACCAGCGCTCCGATCTGATGTCACATTGATGGAATTCATGCATTTAACCACCAGCTAAAATTTCATCTCATTCAACCATTATTATAGTCGTCCCACTAGGTGGCGCCTAACCATTACTGACAAATGGCATAACAAACATTTCCGAGCTCGAGTCTCATCACGCCATGCGACCTTTGGGAGAGATTGACATTGTGTTTTTGAGCGACAGCAGGTTACTGCTTTTTGGCGAGTGATTGAAACTCCACGCGCCGCCATGACCACCCCGCTTCCCTGAACGTAAAAGCTTCGCAATTTAACATCACAAAGGTCTTTAGATTCCACACACAGGAGATCGCGTAAATCTAATGAAATCCCTTGGAGGAGTTCACAAAGTATGAGGCCTGAAAAGAGGGGAAAATGTCGCCAAATTTACACATTAATTTTAAAATGGCTGACTTCCTGTTGGATTTGGGATATTGCTCCAAGAGACTTTTTTGTACATCTTGATATCTCCAATAAGCTTGCCAGGTTTCAAACTCATACATAAAACACAGAGCAGGGGCTGTTGTTTTGAAATTTTGTAGGGGGCGCTGTGGAGCCATTTTGCGCTGTTCAAGGAAAATGAACATATAAAAAGAAATCCTCATCACATTAGAGGTGTGCGCCAAATTTCAAGACTTTTTAAACTTTTCAAGCCCCTCAAAAGCCACTTCATCTTTCATGGTGAACTGCGTTGCCACCAGGGTGCGCCTGCTCAGTTTATAGTCACAATTTTCTCACTGAAGCATCAAGAGGGACTGATGGTGATATTCACCGCTTTTGAGGTGGCCACGATGAACCTGTGAAAATCAGTACAACAAAATGAAAGACATGACATTTCCTGGTGCCACTAGGTGGCGCTCTACGTATTCCTGACAATGGGCATATCAATCTGTTCAGGGCGGGTCTGACATCATCCCTGTAAAATCTGGTACTGATCAGATTGGATTTCATTGAGTTACACTAATTTGTTTCTTCATGGCGAGACCTCAATGTTCGCCATGCTGCTGGGGTCACACCCTTCAGCTTAAAACTCACAGTTTTCTGTAACCCAAGACCAACTCCTTAAGGCTTTCCTGGAGAAATTTGAGGCTGCAGATGTCACCCATTACAATACTGTACCCCAAAGTGTAAAACATGACATTTCCTGTTCCCACTAGGTGGCGCTGTCCCTGATGTCAAATATGGCAGTTGAAATATGTTCAGGGTGGAGCCTTATCATATGTGTCCACTTTGGTCAAGGTCGGACAATGTATGACAGAACGAGAGGCAATAAGATTTTCATGGCGAAGTCATCGAAATTGCGCCGTGGCGCCACGGCCTCACAGTAACCCGAAAACTCAAAAGCTCCGCAATTTAACATGGCCCAGGTGTGTAGTTGACACTGACCAAATATGAAGCTTGTACGATGAAATTCCAATGAGGAGTTCGCAAAAGTTCGAGGCATGGAAATGGCAAAATTAGAGCCAAAATGTCACCTTCACTTCCAAATGGCGGACTTCCTGTTGGGTTTGGCGCCAATGGTCCCACAGACTTTTTGTTCGCCTTGGCATGATACACATGTGTGCCAAATTTCATACATGTAGCTAAAACGATGTGGGGCTAGGGCTGCATTTAACAAGGCATAGGTGGCGCTACAGAGCCATTTCCCAGTGCTCATATGTAAAACCATTAAAATACAAAATTTTTCACCAGACCTGGCATGTGTGCAAAATTCCAAGAGTTTTCGAGCATGTTAAAGCCCTCAAAAGGCCCTTCTTTTGCCTGAATAATAATAATAATAAATAATAATAATAATAATAATAAGCAGATAATAATAGGGCTTTCGCACTCTCAGTGCTCGGGCCCCAATAATAATAATAAGAAACGGAGCAGATACAATAGGGCTTTCAGCACTTTCAGTGCTCGGGCCCCATTAAAGCTGCAAGCAGCGATATGAGGGCCCTCGCACCCCGGCGCGCGCCGAGCCAAGCCCAACACCTAAAACCAGCGCTCCGATCTGATGTCACATTGATGGAATTCATGCATTTAACCACCAGCTAAAATTTCATCTCATTCAACCATTATTATAGTCGTCCCACTAGGTGGCGCCTAACCATTACTGACAAATGGCATAACAAACATTTCCGAGCTCGAGTCTCATCACGCCTGCGACCTTTGGGAGAGATTGGACATTGTGTTTTTGAGCGACAGCAGGTTACTGCTTTTTGGCGAGTGATTGAAACTCCACGCGCCGCCATGACCACCCCTGCTTCCCTGAACGTAAAAGCTTCGCAATTTAACATCACAAAGGTCTTTAGATTCCACACACAGGAGATCGCAGAAATCTAATGAAATCCCTTGGAGGAGTTCGTCAAAGTATGAGGCCTGAAAAGAGGGAAAATGTCGCCAAATTTACACATTAATTTTAAAATGGCTGACTTCCTGTTGGATTTGGGATATTGCTCCAAGAGACTTTTTTACATCTTGATATCTCCAATAAGCTTGCCAGGTTTCAAACTCATACATAAAACACAGAGCAGGGGCTGTTGTTTTGAAATTTTGTAGGGGGCGCTGTGGAGCCATTTTGCGCTGTTCAAGGAAAATGAACATATAAAAAGAAATCCTCATCACATTAGAGGTGTGCGCCAAATTTCAAGACTTTTTAAACTTTTCAAGCCCCTCAAAAGCCACTTCATCTTTCATGGTGAACTGCGTTGCCACCAGGGTGCGCCTGCTCAGTTTATAGTCACAATTTTCTCACTGAAGCATCAAGAGGGACTGATGGTGATATTCACCGCTTTTGAGGTGGCCACGATGAACCTGTGAAAATCAGTACAACAAAATGAAAGACATGACATTTCCTGGTGCCACTAGGTGGCGCTCTACGTATTCCTGACAATGGGCATATCAATCTGTTCAGGGCGGGTCTGACATCATCCCTGTAAAATCTGGTACTGATCAGATTGGATTTCATTGAGTTACACTAATTTGTTTCTTCATGGCGAGACATCAATGTTCGCCATGCTGCTGGGGTCACACCTTCAGCGAAAACTCACAGTTTTCTCTGTAACCCAAGACCAACTCCTTAAGGCTTTCCTGGAGAAATTTGAGGCTGCAGATGTCACCCATTACAATACTGTACCCCAAAGTGTAAAACATGACATTTCCTGTTCCCACTAGGTGGCGCTGTCCCTGATGTCAAATATGGCAGTTGAAATATGTTCAGGGTGGAGCCTTATCATATGTGTCCACTTTGGTCAAGGTCGGACAATGTATGACAGAACGAGAGGCAATAAGATTTTCATGGCGAGTCATCGAAATTGGCCGTGGCGCCACGGCCTCACCGTAACCCGAAAACTCAAAGCTCCGCAATTTAACATGGCCCAGGTGTGTAGTTGACACTGACCAAATATGAAGCTTGTACGATGAAATTCCAATGAGGAGTTCGTAAAAGTTCGAGGCATGGAAATGGCAAAATTAGAGCCAAAATGTCACCTTCACTTCCAAATGGCGGACTTCCTGTTGGGTTTATGTAAATGGTCCCACAGACTTTTTTGTTCGTCTTGGCATGATACACATGTGTGCCAAAATTCATACATGTAGCTCAACCGATGTGTTCGTAGGGCTGCATTTAACAAGGCATAGGTGGCGCTACAGAGCCATTTCCCAGTGCTCATATGTAAAACCATTAAAATACAAAATTTTTCACCAAACCTGGCATGTGTGCAAAATTCCAAGAGTTTTCGAGCATGTTAAAGCCCCAAAAAGGCCCTTCTTTTGCCTGAATAATAATAATAATAATAATAATAATAATAAGAAACGGAGCAGATATAATAGGGCCTTCAGCACAGTCAGTGCTCGGGCCCTAATAATAATACATGTTACATATAATGTAATTTTAATGAGGTATTTCTGTAGTGCACCCCCTTTCCATGTACTGGAAAGGGGGTGGGATTAAATAAGCTTATGCTTCTTCCTGCTCCCTTTTGAACATGAAGGTTTTTTGTTTGTTTGTTTGTTTCAGGGTTTTTTTTGTAGTTGTGGTTGCTTTGTTTTCCTTTTGTTTTGCTTCGTTTGTTTGTCTCTTTTTTTATTTCTATGTGGTTGTATTTTTTAACATGTTCAAAATAAAGATTCAATTCAATTCAAGCTGAGGTCAGACTAGTTAAACATTTGGAACAGGTTCTGACTTTGGACCCATTTTACACAGTGTTGCTGGACTGGACTTTAGAAGATTGGGTCTGAACTTGGTTTTGGACCATCTTATAACCTCTTTGGGCTGTGACGTTAAACAGGTTTTGACACTTGTTTTGGACATGGTTTAGACTTGGACTGGCTCCTGGCTGTGGCTCTGCTTTGGGGCACAGTAGAATGGTTTGAAACTTGGTTTTGAACCTGACTTTTGGCTTGTTTCAAACTTGGCTTGGGTCTGGATCAGATTTTGCAATGATTTTGAAAGTTGGTGTTGGTTCTGAATCTGAATGGGTTTTAGACCATTTTCAAACTGGTTTAAGTGCTCAAGCCTGCAGAGGACAAACATACATGCGCCACTCCATGCTTTGTTTAACATCCACTATGTTGGTTGTAATGTTGCATCCGAACCATCAGACCAACCTTTAGGTGTGTCCCAGTAAACAAAGGAGTCTACCAGTGACCAGCCTTTGCGATAGTAGGCAGCAGTCAGCTCCAACCAATCAGCCTCCAGAGCACTGACCACGTGGCCTTTCCTGGAGACACGCATGGAGAGTGCCCCCTGGTGGTACTGACAGCCCAGAGAGTCCAGAGGAGCACAGCCAGGAGCCCATGAGTGGAAGAAGACCAGCAACCTCAAATCTGGAAGGAGAAGGAGCAAAAGTATGACTCATTTTACAATTGTTCTTTAAAAAAAAACAAAGCACAAGGTTCAAGGGTGAAATTTTCTCGACCCTTTGGCAGTCTGACACATAACACCATTATTGTCACCATGGATGTGAACCTGAGGTTACACGACCAGTCAGAAAGTCCCCACACAAATATCTTGTCTTACCGGGACTGTAGGTGTTGTCATCCAGCTCTCTGTCTCCAGGCAGTGTTTCAGGAGGTGTTCGTGGAGGCGAGCGACAGGCCCTCTTTGGACTGTGCACCCGGCCATTGGTGATCCCACTCACCTGCTGGAGGACGGAGCCAATGAATCGAACCCCTCCCCGTGCACTGCTGTTCACCTACAGCAAAGATAAATACAGATTAAGAAGTTTAGATGAGGTGAATATATTTTCCAACATTTTCATTGTTTAAAAACCTTTTATAGCCATTAAAAGTATTTATTTATTAATATTTATTGCTTTTATCATACGTTGACCTCCATTGATGTCTTGATCGTAACATATATACTAAAAATCCCTTTTTTATCCTTTGATCTGACTAAAGCACTGGTAAAGATGGCTGACCCTGTCGATGAGTGCTCTGACAGTGTCAGCCGTCAGCGAGTCTCCAGGTAAAGGCCACTCCTCCACCCTCAGCACCGGCACGCTGTGATACATGGATGCTGTCTGCTTACTGAAATCACATAACAAAGATAAGTGTTAGACCCCAGGGAGACTTGTTCAGCAGGTTCAGCTTCTTTCTCCAGGTCAGTGGTGCCAAACCTACTGAACCCATCCAGCTGGAGGTTCAGAGTCCAGCTGTCATTGTCACAGAGCTGCAGACACAAACAAATAAATCATTTACATGCTCAGCAGGCTGCTGCTACTGTAGTGATAAGAGTACGCACAGACAGTTGTAGCACCGTTTCAGCATCAAGGTAAATGTTTCACTTTGTTCTCATCAGTATGAGGAGACAGCGACTCGATACAAGAGCATAATACCACAGTCAGCCCCCCCCCAAAAAAACTATGTATTTTTCGGACCATAAGGCGCATTAAGCGAAACAAAACAGTCAGATAAGTCAAACTTTGCTCAGCTCATTCTTCTTGCTTTCTCCACTTCCGTACCAGTGATTCATTAGTGATTCATTAATGATTCATTAATGTTGAATTCTCTGGCAGCTACTCTATTCCCATGTTCTGGACATGAAAACAGGGTTTGATCTTTGGTTTCGTTCTATAATACTGGACTTATTTTTCTACCAAGGTTTGAACTTTGAGAGAGTTTAAACACGAGAGAAAAGTGTGAAAATGTTCATGCCTGTCTGAGAAAAGTGTATAAAGTGTGTAGTGAGGGGTTTTACAGCCTTAAAGCATCTATAATAACTGTAAAAAATAAAGTTCGCTACTTCGCGGATTTCACCTATCGCGGTTATTTTTAGAACATAACTCCTGCAATAAACGAGGGACCGCTGTACTGGTGTGATTTAAGTGTCTCTTGGTTCTGTCATATTTAAGCTTTTGGTGTTTCGGATAAGCTGGTAATCGTATTTATGATAGTCGTGTTCAGTCTCTCAGTCTCTTATTTATTGTTTCCACATCTCTTTATCGTTGTGTTTAGTGAGTAGTTCAGTCATCTGGTAATCGTGTTTAGTCTCATGGTGGCTCTACTGCAGGCAGAGTAGTCCAGTCTGTTTGGTTTAGTATGTTTAGTCTCTTGGTGTTTTTTTGTGTGACTTGACAGGCGTGTTGGTGGTAATCACATTTAGTTTCATGGTGGCTCTTTTGGACTCTTTGGTGCTTTGCGTCTCTCGCTGGTTGTGTTTCGCAGCACTCCCATTTAGTCTCTTATTGGTCGATTTGTGCGACTTTACAGTCATGTTGCTAATATTCACGTTTAGTTCTTCTGTGGTTGATTTCAGTCTCCTGGTAGTCCTATTTAGTCTGTTCGTGGTTGTTTTGTGTTGCTGGTAATCATGTTTAGACTCTCCTGGTTGTTTTGGCTTCCTTGGTGGCTGTTTTGTTTCTCGGTTTCATGTTTAGTTTCTTGGGAGTTTTTTTCCCCAACAGTAGTCGTGTTTAGTCTTGGAGGTTTCATTTCCCTTTGTAGTTAAGTCATGTTTATTCTGTTTGTGGTCGTTTCAGCTGTGTATGGTGATTCTGGGTCCCTTTGCGACTGTTGTGTGGGTATTGTGGTTTTGACCTTCCTGGTAGTGGTTTTTATGTCTCTTTGTGGTGGTTTTGTCGTCCCCTTGGGTCCCTCAGCCGGAGCCCAGTAGGCTTGAGAGATCAGACATACTGCATCCTCACTGGCTGCTGAGAGATCCCTGTTGCCAGGTGAATTTTAGCCAACAGAAACTGAACAGTAGTCAAACCAAAACACAGTCTCCTCTCTCTGCTAGCACGCAAATCAGACCTCTTACCAGCGATCTGCATTAAATATGCAGCTGACTTCATTTATCTTTCATATACCATCATGGCAAGAGCTTTCTTGGACCATGACTTACAAGAAAAAGAGGGAAAAAAATCAATAATAGGCCAGTTTTAAACTTTAAGATAAAGATGAAGTTGGACTAGGACTGGCGTACCTGGGTCTAGGACGGGCCAGGATGGCGCGGTAGAGCAGGCTGAAGGGAAGCGAGCGGGTCCGACCCACGGACAGGATGATGGGGTGAAGGGCAGCCAGGAGGTAGCCTTGTGTGTAGTATGGCTGTAGGGCCTGAGGCAGCTCAGACAGCGAGGACACATACTGGACTGTCGGACGGCTACCTGCACACACAGACATCATCTGCTCAGTTTTCAAACCTGCACTCACACACATCTGAAGACTTTGACACACGAACCATTTATTGATTATTCATAAGCCAATCCCACTTTTATGACGTCTGAAAATGACATGTGACCACCGGCTCCATCAATCACCTTCCATGATCTACCATCAAATAAACACCTTTCCCCTTACGACTCTGCAGCCTTAAAGGGAAGAGATCGTTTCCAAACTATGCCTGTCTTCTGTCTTCATTTTATCCATTTGTGAACCGTCAGAGGTGCGAAGTGAGCAGAGAGAGCTGGAGAGTTTGTGAATGGCGGAGTCTTGTGCCATTTTTCCTAAAGTCCTGGCTGGAAATCCATGCGGCTATCACCATACTTCCTGTGTCCACAAAGAGCAACTGTTCAGAGGGGTTTGGCTACATGCCGTTTGTGTGCGCACGCACGCACATTTAATGCATTCCAAGATTTTGAGAAACAATTTGCACATTTTGGAGAAAGGATGATTTAAAAAAAAGAAAAGAAAAAAGGAGAGACACGAATGACAAAGTGCCAGATCCTTCAGAGCCTCCTGTTTATACAGTCACATTGTGGAGATTCATTGTTTGTTCTGACAAAACCTCCACTAACTGAGCTTGACTGAGGGTTAGGGCATGTCAGCATCAACACAGCTTTGTGTGTACTTCTCATTATTCTGTGTACGACTCATGTTGTGGGTGGGTACCGTTGTTTAGGGTACATATGCAGAAAATTAATGTGGTTACAGTCTCCTGATGTCAACTCATGTTGCAGGGGAACAGGTTCCCACGAAGTGTATCAGTAGATATTAGGGTGAATACTGGGTTTGAGGCGATTGTATGGCGTGTGTGTGTGTGTGTGTGTGTGTGTGTGTGTGTGTGTGTGTGTGTGTGTGTAACAGTATTACTAATTATGTGTGCCTATGGAAAGAGGCACACATATTACTATTCGTCGGATTCATTATTATGTGTGCCTATGGAAAGAGGCACACATATTACTATTCGTCGGATTTATTATTATTATTATTATTATGTGTGCCTATGCCAAGAGGCACACATATTACTATTCGTCGGATTTATTATTCTTATTATTATTATTATTATTTTCCTTTTCCGCCTGAAATTTTGCAGTGTATCTCGACCCGCAGTTTTTGGACAAGCTTCATATATGTTACCTCATTTTGTGCGGCTGGATCTGGAATGGTGTGCTATGACTTTTGGTGTTTATGAATATTATAGTTTTTTAAATATTAATATTTTAGTGAAAATTTTCCCGCCCTCTGCCAAACAGTTTTGACAATAGGGGTACATATGTTACATCATTTTGTGCGGCTGGCGCTGGGCTAGTATGGTGTGACTTTTGGTGTTTATAACTTTTATAGTTTTTGAAATATTTAGATTTTAGTGCAAATTTAGGGCCAATTTCTAGGCTCCTGAGAAATATTCTGCTTTTGGCACCATAGAAACAGACTTCATTTGTGGTGTCTTGGCTCTCTCTAGTGGTATACGGGAGTAGTACAGCGAAAAAGATTTTATCCTTGTGTTGAAAACTCCATATCCCACAATTCATAGCTACGCCTCTACAGAGTGAACAATGGCGCCACCACTTAATGTTTATATGTCTTTATTCGTGTTTCTAGGTCACAAAATAAGCTTTTAAGATATTTTCAGGCGAGAATGTAGGTGTGTAAACTTCAAATATCTGCTTGTTTTATCAAGACATCCCATATTTAGCGACAGTGCTCTGACTACGTCGGTCCTGCCTGACAGCTAGCGGCCTACCTAGCTGGCTACCTAGCTAGCCTGTCACCGCACTTGGCTGCAAATGGATAGCGAGGGACTCTCTGTCGTTTCCTCCTGGTCTCTACGTAAATGCTCGCACAGAATCGGAGTTACAGCTGGATGTGGAAAAATAACTGAGTTGTTTGGTGGTGCTATAACGCCGAGCTGCAACAGTGGGCAGCTATCCACCGGTGTATGACAGAAAGGACATGTCGCGACCGCCGACGACCGCGTGTTCCGCGACCGCGATCTGACCGTGTTTTGCTAGCGGAGGTCAATCGTGGATCAGGGAAAGCGAAGGCAGGAGCGTGTGAACTGAATTTGAGGTAAAGTTATGACCTGCACTCTATTTGGGTCAGATATAAACCGAGTTTAGGTGTAGTTTATTTAGCAGCAGTTCTCTTATGTGTTTGCTGATAGTCGGCTAGCTTAGCTAGCGCCGCTAGCATAGTTAGCTAACACCGCTAAGCGACCCTTCGTGGAAAAGCACCCAGGCTTGGCTTATATTGAAAGTGGGTGAAACTCAGTGTCAGCACCGGTCGTCGCCCGACAGTATGTGTTTTAGCTGGACTTATTTTTCGTTTATATGGACCGATGATTTATTTATTTATTCATTTTAGTAACGGTATAAACAGTGAAAGGTGGTGGATTGGCCAGATGTAAACTTCAAATATCTGCTCGTGTTACCAAGACATCCCATATTAGCTCTGATGTTTTCGGTGCCTGAAGAGCTAGACAGGTAGCTAGCTAACCCGAGCTGGCTGTCTTTTTGACTCAGGGTCATAGCTGGACTTATTTTTCGTTTTATGAGCCGATGAGGGTTTTTTTAATAACGGTACAAACAGTGAAAGGCGGTGGATTGTCCAGATGCTGGTCGATGTGGAAAAAATAACTGAGTTGTTTGGTGTCGCGTGACGGAGCTACAACCGAGGGCAGCTATCCACCGTGTGTCAGAAAGAACATGCGGGGAACGAGGCGGCGAGAGGATCGCCCGATCGACGGTGGTAGATCGTGGATCAGGGAAACCGAAGGCAGGAGAAAGCGGCGCCGGTCGGAGCGTGAGGTGAACTGGAATTTCAGGTAAGAAGTTATGACCTGCACTCTATTTGGGTCAGATATAAACCGAGTTTAGGTGTAGTTTATTTTCGTTGTGCTGACTTTTTACAATCAGTTATAATAACTCGCGTACTGCGTGGTAGCTAGCACGATGGAGTTTCTATACAGCTGTGTGCCCGCTAAGTTACTGATGTTGAACTTTATGACAGCCTCCCTGTCATTCTCTCGCCTGTTCAAACTTCAGTCATGAAACTGATCAATGATCGACTTTTCTCTCTTGTTTGTTTATCGCGCTAAACAACAGCAGCACGCGTTAAGCTTGATCAGCTGTTGTTAGAATTCATTTGATTTTAATTTCTAGTATCAGCTGATGTTTGCTGGAGCCACAGCTGTAGAAAGCGGCTGGTCGAAACCAGGAGATGACTTTACTGAATCATCAGAGCTGAACTGGTGATGGAGAAACAGGTTTACCTTTTTTTTTAGGTGACATGAATGAGTTGAAGGAAGTTATGAACTGTTTCTGAGAGAAATAAACACCAAGCTCCTTTTTTATTTAGCTGACAGCTGGTAACTGTGCAGGGGCGGATCTAGCAAAGCTTTTGCCAGGGGCCAGGTAGGGCATTAACAGAGAAAGGTGGACACAAAGATATACTTTTCTTTCTTACTCTCATACAGGGAGTGCAGAATTATTAGGCAAGTTGTATTTTTGAGGAATAATTTTATTATTGAACAACAACCATGTTCTCAATGAACCCAAAAACACATTAATATCAAAGCTGAATGTTTTCGAGTAGTTTTTAGTTTGTGTTTAGTTTTAGCTATTTTAGGGGATATCTGTGTGTGCAGGTGACTATTACTGTGCATAATTATTAGGCAACTTAACAAAAACAAATATATACCCATTTCAATTATTTATTTTTACCAGTGAAACCAATATAACATCTCCACATTCACAAATATACATTTCTGACATTCAAAACACAAAACAAAACAAATCAGCGACCAATATAGCCACCTTTCTTTGCAAGGACACTCAAAAGCCTGCCATCCATGGATTCTGTCAGTGTTTTGATCTGTTCACCATCAACATTGCGTGCAGCAGCAACCACAGCCTCCCAGACACTGTTCAGAGAGGTGTATTGTTTTCCCTCCTTGTAAATCTCACATTTGATGATGGACCACAGGTTCTCAATGGGTTCAGATCAGGTGAACAAGGAGGCCATGTCATTAGTTTTTCTTCTTTTATACCCTTTCTTGCCAGCCACGCTGTGGAGTACTTGGGCGTGTGTGATGGAGCATTGTCCTGCATGAAAATCATGTTTTTCTTGAAGGATGCAGACTTCTTCCTGTACCACTGCTTGAAGAAGGTGTCTTCCAGAAACTGGCAGTAGGACTGGGAGTTGAGCTTGACTCCATCCTCAACCCGAAAGGCCCCACAAGCTCATCTTTGATGATACCGCCCAAACCAGTACTCCACCTCCACCTTGCTGGCGTCTGAGTGGGACTGGAGCTCTCTGCCCTTTACCAATCCAGCCACGGGCCCATCCATCTGGCCCATCAAGACTCACTCTCATTTCATCAGTCCATAAAACCTTAGAAAAATCAGTCTTGAGATATTTCTTGGCCCAGTCTTGACGTTTCAGCTTGTGTTTCTTGTTCAGTGGTGGTGGTCTTTCAGCCTTTCTTACCTTGGCCATGTCTGTGAGTATTGCACCTTGTGCTTTTGGGCACTCCAGTGATGTTGCAGCTCTGAAATATGGCCAAACTGGTGGCAAGTGGCATCTTGGCAGCTGCACGCTTGACTTTTCTCAGTTCACGGGCAGTTATTTTTGCACCTTGGTTTTCCACACGCTTCTTGCGACCCTGTTGACTATTTTGAATGAAACGCTTGATTGTTCGATGATCACGCTTCAGAAGCTTTGCAATTTTAAGACTGCTGCATCCCTCTGCAAGATATCTCACTATTTTTGACTTTTCTGAGCCTGTCAAGTCCTTCTTTTGACCCATTTTTGCCAAAGGAAAGGAGGTTGCCTAATAATTATGCACACCTGATATAGGGTGTTGATGTCATTAGACCATACCCCTTCTCATTACAGAGATGCACATCACCTAATATGCTTAATTGGTAGTAGGCTTTGAGCCTATACACAGCTTGGAGTAAGACAACATGCATGAAGAGGATGATGTGGACAAAATACTCATTTGCCTAATAATTCTGCACTCCCTGTATAAAATATTTAGCTTTTATTAAATAGTTATCTGAATCTTACAACCAAAGTTTGTATAATAATACACAAGATTGGCTGTAGACCATTGTTCATCATTCAGAACACTGTGTAAAAATAACAAAAACAAAAAGTGAATGCAAAAGTGCATAAATATTTATTTTTACGTGTTTGATATGTGTGGCGGGCGTGGTCTGCAGTGCCGCTGCAGGAGGTGGACCACGGGTGTAAAGTCTGTGCTCTCTTGGCTGTTTTTGGGTGTGTGTTGGGCTGAGTTGAAAAGCTACAGCTGCCTGTGTGGGTACACCAACCATGTGTGAAAAGTGGTCCATAACGTAATGCTTCAAAAGCGTGTTCATGCAAACATTGTCGGGTCTGCCGTGGTACAATGGGACTTCTGCTCATGAACCTGTGTGCACAGCGTCTGCAAATCGGGCGCTGTAATGAAGTAACTTCATCTTTACACAAACTGTAAGCTGTCATCTGTGAAGCGTGGCGGTGTTTGTTTTACCATAGTTCATGGTGGAGAATGGCTGCTCTTCTGAGTTTTGCTCTCTGTAGCCGTATGAATGGCAACTACAGTGATTAGCAGCGGCATAGGCACACATAAAATTTCTTCTAAATTTTCGCTTAGTTATTGTGTGCCTATGCCAAGAGGCACACATATTACTATTCGCTTTCTATTTATTATTATTATTATTATTATTATATTCTCCAGTTTCCGCACTGAAATTTTGCAGCTGAATCTCGCCCGCAGTTTTGAGACAAGCTTCATATATGTTACCTCATTTTGTGCGGCCGGATCTGGAATGGTGTGCTATGACTTTTGGTGTTTATGAATTTTATAGTTTTTAAATATTAATATTTTAGTGAAAATTTTCCCGCCTCCTCTGCCAAACAGTTTTGACATTAGGATTACATATGTTAGATCATTTTGTGCGGCTGGAGCTGGACTATTATGTTGTGACTTTTTGGTGTTTATGACTTTTATAGTTTTTTAAATATTAATATTTTAGTACAAATTTAGGCCAATTCATCTTTTGGCGCCAAATAAACAGACTTCATTTGTGGTGTGTTGGCTCTCTCTAGTGGTATGCCGGGAGTGGTACAGCCTGTCTACCCTTATTTGGATTACCGTAATGATGACAATTTCAGCGGTGCGCTGGCGTCGCTGCTTTCAGGAGCCATTGGAATTTTTAAGGTTGCATAAATCATTCAAAAGTTACGGTAATGCTTGGTGGAAAACTCAATATCCCACAATTCATAGCACGCCTCTACAGAGTGAACAATGGCAGCCACCACTGTTTTATATGTCTTTTATTCGTGTTCTAGGTCACAAAATAAGCTTTTTAAGATATTTTCAGGCGAGAATGTAGGTGTGTAAACTTCAAATATCTGCTTGTTTTATCAAGACATCCCATATTTAGCGACAGTGCTCTGACTACGCCGGTCCTGCCTGACAGCTAGCTGGCTACCTAGCTAGCTGCCGCACTTGGCTGCAAATGGATAGCGAGGACTCTCTGTAGTTTCACCTCCCGGTCTCGCAAATGCTCGCATAGAATCAGAGTTACAGCTGGATGTGGAAAAAATAACTGAGTTGTTTGGTGGTGGAGCGAAGCTACAACAGAGGGCAGCTACCCACCGGTGTGTCTGAAAGGATATGCCGCCAACGAGACATGAGGAGGCTCGGCAGGCGACAAGTTAACGCGGTGGTCAATCATGGATCAGGGAAAGCGAAGGCAGGAGCGTGAGGTGAACTGAATTTCAGGTAAGAAGTTATGAACTGCACTCTATTTGGGTCAGATATAAACCGAGTTTAGGTGTAGTTTATTTAGCAGCAGTTCTCTTATGTGTTGTTGATAGTCGGTTAGCTAGCTAAGCGCCGCTAGCATAGTTAGCTCAACGCCGCTAGCAACCCTTCGTGAAAAAGCACCCAGGCTTTGCTGGCTTATATTGAAGCGGGTGAAGCCATTATCCTTTACCAGTCACTCTCTATTTGGGTCAGATATAAATAGCCGAGGTTTAGGGTGTAATTTATTTTCGTTGACCTTTACAATCGTACTGCAGGTTATATACCAACCACAGCTGTAATAGCTTTTATAAGTTTACTAGCGTTGGACTTTTATTTTATTCGATAGGGTTAAGTTCATGGGGGATTACCACGATGCCCGTATGAACGGGATCAATCCCACATTCAGAGAAAACATTGCCGATTTATTCTGTCGTTCACGAAGCCTCCCCTGTCCATTCTCTCGGTGTTGAAGCGTCAATCGTGAAACTGATCAATGATGATGCGGTATTAAGCTCTTATTTATCGGCTAAACAACGGCAACGCGGTTTAAAACAGATCGACTGTTGTTAGATTCTTTTGTTGATTTTAATTTCACGTGGTATCAGCCACTGATGTTTGCTGGAGCCAGAAGATAAAATCAGGAGATGTCCTTACTGAATCATCAGAGACTGAACTGGTGGTGGAAACAGGTTCTGCCTTTAGGTGACATGGCAGATACAGGTTGAAGGAAGTTATGAGTTGTTTCTGAGAGACAAAGACCGTAGCGGCGAGAATGTGGGTATGTATGGCTTTTAAAATATCTGCTTGTTTTATCAAGACAGCATCCCATACTAGCGACAATGACAATGGCGACCAGGGTCCTTCCTGACAGTTGGCCGGCTAACTTCATAGCTGCGCCGGCTGCAAATGGACGGCTTGAGGGACTCTCTCTCTCCTTTCCTCCCGGTCTCTACGCAAATGCTCGCTGAGAATCGGAGTTACAGCTGGATGTGGAAAAAATACCCTTCAGGTTGTTTGGTGGTGTAATGTCGGAGCTACAACAGTGGGCAACTATCCACGGTGTAGCAGCAGAAAGGACATGCAGCGACTGCCGATCGACCGGTGTTTACTAACGCGGGTCAATCGTATTGGATCGCGGGAAAGCCTTGAAGGCGGGGCGTACGCGGGTGAACTGAATTTCAGGTAAGAAGCGAAGACCTGCACTCTATTGGAGTTAGATATCAACCCGAGTTTTAGGTGTGGTTTATTTGTAACCAGTTCTCTTATATGTTGCTACAGTAGCGGCTAGCTAATAAGCGCGCTGCATAGTTAACTTTCGCGCGCTGCTTAACCGCCGAGTGAAAACGCAGGCAGGCTTGGCTTATAGTGAGGCGGGTGAAACTCCGTCATAGCTTCCAGTGCAGCTCTATTTAGGTCAGATATAAACCCGGCGAGTTTGGGTGTAATTTGTTTCGTTGACCTTTTACAGTAGTAGTACTTACGGGGTTGCTCTTACAGCTGTAATAGCACTAAGTTACTAGCGTTGGACTTTTATTTTATTCATTAGATTTAGTTCTTAGAGTTACCGTACCATACAAGCAGAATAAGTCACATTCAGAGAAAACATTACTTGATTTATTATTCTATTCGTTTAAAAGGCCTCCCTGTATCATTCTCTACATGATATTGAAGCGTCAATCATGAAGCAGTCAATGATCGGCTGTTAGCTCTTATTTATCGCGGCTAAACAACAGCCTTGCGTTTAGAAGAAATGATCAGCTATTTATTGAATTCTGCAAGTTTTATTTCTAATATCAGCCTTTAGTCTGTTTATGGAGCATAGAGATGCACGGAAATCAGGAGATGTAACTCCTAGATCATGGGCCCTAGACTGAGTGTTTGGTGATGGAAACAGGTTTACTTCAGGTGGCCCTTAGATGAGTTAGAGGAAGTTATGAGTTGTTTCTGGGGAGACAAGAGACCAAGCTCCTTTTGGCTGGCCTTTCAGCTGGTAGCTGTGCAGGGCAGCTGGGGCGTTAACAGAGAAAGGTGGACACAAGATATACTTGCACTGCCTTACTCTCATAGCCCCATTTAGCTTTTTAGCCAGCCGTTATCTCAGATCTCACAACCTTCGGGTTGCCTCAGCTAATACACAGATTGGCTGTGAATGACTTGTTCCAGCAATTCAGAACGCAACACTCGGGAAATAACAAAAAAACAAGTGCGTTCATGTATGAAAGTGGCGAAAATTCCTCCGCCGATACCATGCGCTTCAAAGCGTGTTCCGCCTGAAGCTTATTGGGTCTGCCGGGTCTGCATGGGTACGGACTGCTCTTGGGCCTGTGTGCCCGTAGCTGCTGGCGCGTCCACCGGTAGAGCTCGGTAACTTCATCTTTACACAAAGGCTATAGCTACTCATCTGTGAAGGCGTGAGCGGTGTTTGTACCATACCATCGCTTTGTGGTGGAGAATGGCTGCTCTTCCCCAGGTTTTGCTCTCTGCATAGCGTATGGTTGTGGCGAACTACGGTGCTTGGCATAGGCGCATAAAATTTCTTCTGAAATTTTAACTTTCCTGTAGTGCTTGTGTGGATGCCCTCAAAGGGCTTCCACACTATTGAGTTCCTGTTTCTCTTTATTGTGTGGATGCCCTAAAAGGGCTTCCACACTATTGAGTTCCTGTTTCTCTT